>NC_136490.1:145288017-145308017 GCF_053919585.1 Euprymna scolopes
GGGGCCCGTGGCCAATTGATAGAGACGTTGAATCTCTACGGTTCCAGATGAGCATTGTCTGAAGATAGCGGTTTCAATCCTACCCAAAGTCGGCCGGAGGCTTACTTGGCCAAAACAAGGTGAGACGACAACAATTACGGAAGGCAGTAACTGCAGTGGATGCAGTTAGGAGATTTAGAGTTCGCGGTTACCATTTGACGAAGGCCAGAGGAATAGTTGGCCGAAACGTCGTGAAAACAGCCAAGAAAAGATGAGGATAATAGTCTGCAATAAAATAAAAATTAAGAAGTGAACTGTTTAGAAAAAAAAAACATTATACTCGTACGCATATGTCACAGTTTCTTTCCGGGTTTTTTTTTATTAATTTTTAAAGGCGGTTAACATTACGTTCAGTACCGGGCAACGCTGAGTACACTTGCTAGTATATCTATAAAAGTGAGAATGTGTATGTGAGGACACTTCTCAACCTATATACTTAATGACTTTTTATCTGCACTTGAAATTTGGTATATAGGGTATTCAGACATGTGGAAAACGTTTTAGTCAGTTTTCATCCGAAAAGAATGCTTCTAAGGCGGTAAAAGTGAAAAATTGGAACTGATGAGTCATCGGATTTTTATCTATTGGTCAACTGTTTTATGAATGCGCATGCGTGAATCGATCACCTGACATATTACATATGATAAGAATAAGTAGGTTTGCAAACATTTTATAAAGATCATGCCAAGTTGGCTTAATGATTATCGTAGTTGACTCACTGTTTTTTAGGTTTTGATTTCGATCTCAGTCCGAGTATTTATTTTTGTACTTACAAGAAAGGAACTGTTCAGAAAAAAACATAATATTTGTATACACATGGCTTAGTTTCTGTCCGCTTTATTTATTTATTTATTTATCTTTTGTTACTTCATTCTTTTCCAAAGAAATTAAAGTTACGTTTAATACCTACGGTATTTCTGTTTATAATAAATAAGAATTCTACTTTAATCAAAATGTAATATTTATGCGTATTTTAAGACCGAGTAATGCCGAGCGGTTTGCTAGTATCTATATAAATAAAACAATAAATGTATCCGCCTGCGTGAAACAATTTAACAAATATAGTCTTAATCAATGGTCACATAACACTGCAACTAACAGAAAATAATATCAATGGTTTATCGCGAGTAAAATCTTTGTTTGAATGGATGAATAACGCGTGCAGTTGCCGACATATTTCAATTACTTCTGCGGATTTGCGGATTCAAAAGTAGCTTAAATTGGTTTAATTATAAATCTTTCTTATCTATCTCAACAGCTCAAACCGTAGGGAACGCGGATGGAGCGTTAAATATTTTGGTTTTAATTTTTACTGATGGCACAAAGTAATTTTTTATACTTTTGCAATCAGTACTATATATATATATATAATATTCAATAGAGAATTGTCTCCGTAATATTAAATACGCAATATGCATCAATTAAAATATATTTAAGCGTATTTTATGTTCCCTCTCTAGTATTACAAAAAAAGGTTAAATTACTTTGGCTTTATGAATGAACACGATCATCATATGACTTCATCTCGGGAGATGGAATCGAATTAACTATCTTTTATACAGGGCCGGCCTTAGTTATTGAAAGGCGCTGTGCGAAACGGATTGCACGGATGTCCTCAGTGTAGACGTCGCCGATCAGTCTAATTCTAGACCTTCAGCGGAGAACTTTGGTTCACATAACGGCACTATACAAAACGAATTATCACAATTTCATTGGTAGGGCTAGGAATAATAACTGAAAATATTAAGATTAAAAAGTAAAGATGAATCAGCACTAGGTCTATGAAATCACGGGGCTATTGCAGCAGCATAGGTAGCAGTGGCTTAAGGTCGGAATTATAAAAGTCTTATAATTCCATGGATGTTTTATTTAAATTAAAACTACACGGACTAATGATTTTCTGCCCACTTCGGAAATTTGAGCGTCTGATGATTGTTTTATTTTATAGCATTGTCATAGTTTAACGCAAGCGATGTAATATTATATATAATACTATACAGTGAAAATTGGTTCATACATTGATACCGACTGTTTAAGATACATTGAGAAAACTGAAAGTTCTTTGCACTTTACTCATCAATCAATAATCTAATCGAATTAGAATCCAGAACTTTTAGTCTAAGGACTCTGTGCAGTGAAAAGAGTATCACAATTTCAATATTCAAGAAAATGTGGCGGTAAAATTATTAAGATTAAAATATTCGAATAAGTATTAATATGACAAGACTAAGCATAAATATTAACTGATTTTAAATAAATATTTATTTTTAAAAAAATAATTCTGCGCTGCATAGCCTCTTAAATTAAGAAAAATCAATTCCAATATACATAGCGCTTACATCTAAAAAAAAACTTCTAATTCATTCCACATGAGACACCGCGATCATCCTAATAACATTTGAAAAAAAAATCACCGTTGGGCATTAAAAGGACTTTACTTTTCCAGTGAAAGCATACCAAGAGAAAGAAAACGAAAAGACTGTTTTCATGCCTGTAAATGGCGTTATATAGTCGAAACAAAGTTTTAAATAAGTAAATATTCACTAAAAAATATTTCTGCGCAATATTGACTTCCTAAATTTACAAATTCTAATTAATTTTTATATTTATGTAATGTTACACACAACTACACACGTGACCCACGCGTTGTAGGAGACCAAAGCAAAGAATAACTCGAACTCACTTTTTCGTAACAACGATATTTATTTTTTCATTTTCCCGCAATTTCTTGTTACAGATGTGACGTCTCTTATGTGATCGTTCTTTCTAACGGGTTATCTCTCTTTTTTATAGTCTTTAACCATTACAGTGACGTCATTTTGCATTTCGTAAACATTTGCATACGCGCATCCGCACTCTGTTGCATTTATACTATATCTAAAATTCGTTTATAACTAGTTGTTATTGTTCGTGTGAAGCCGGTCGCTTTCTAGGGCTCCGATTGCTTGCGGGGAAACGAGGAAGGCGAAATGAATATTCGCCGTTATGTGAACCAAAGTTCTCCGATGGATGCCTGGAATTAGACGGCTCAGCAACGTCTACACTGAGGACATCCGAATGCGCTACGGAACAATTGTTTGTTCTTATTCATACTTGCTTTCACCATTCCGGTTTTACAGTTTTCATAAATACTCACATATTTGTTTAAAAGCAATGCTTCAAGAAAACTACATTTCTCTTGAAAAAGATAAAAACGTTTTAAGTAATTAAATATTGTCTTAAATTGAAATAATTGTTAAGGAAGAAACAAAATGAAAATCAATATAACCGATAAGTCGTGTAAACAAAATCTTAAAACATGCAGTTAGTGTTTGCAGGGCTAAATAATTTGGGGATTTTTTAAGAGCACGTCTTCTTTTTAAAATGGTCATTCCTAGAATCTTTAAAAAACGACTAACTGGCAGCAATCGTACAATACACTTGATATTTTATTTAATGCAGATTTCGTATGTATCACTATAGAATTGATCTTGTATTAGTTATAAATTACGAGGAATAATTTGCCCAGTGAACTAATACGCAGAAAAATAAATAATAATTATAATGTCGTTCATTACATTCTGTCTGTGTTTGTTTACAATATTACGTCAACTAATATTTGGGTTTGGCGATAAATGTCATAGAAAGTCACTCCTGATTAATGTTTACCTTTAAATATACAAACGAAGAAATCATTTGCGGCGATTTTAATAGTACATCTTTATTATCGTACATTGAACTCATTAATAAATACAAATTGAAATAAAATGGTGAGGTACACCCGGGTTTGAACAGAGGATCATTTGATCGGTAGTCGAATGCTCTACCACTAAGCTATATCTTCAAATTATAATAAATGTGTTTTAAGTAGAAATAATTTGCTGAAATGTTATTATCCCCCTTTCCGGTTTAACGTCAAATATTCCCTTGTAATATTGTTCTTTTTTATCTATAAAGAGAAAAGCTATTTTTAAAATAGAATTATTTTAGTTTTCGACACTTATCAGATGAATCCATATACAAAACATATCTAAGAACACTGCCAAACACATAAATTAGTTTTGCGTGAAATTTTCAAAAGATAGGCTCAGCCGTTTGGGAAACTACGAGGAAAGAACTCACGCATACGCAGTGGTTTTTATATAATTATAGAGATTATTGAAAAAATAGTAAAGATTTATTTTTCTGCGTCAAGAGTCGGCGGTCCACTTCACTATTCTGTCTTTATTTTAAAAGAGAACGCAATTTTTCTACAAACGAACAGAATGAGAGCGACCAGAACCTTTTTATCCGACCCGTAATGTTATTAATATTAATTCTGCTAATATTTTATTAGAATAAAATAAAAAAATATTCAATTTTTTTTTTTTTACACGGAGGTCACCGCTTATCAAGGCCCGGAAGCCACTCGGGGATAAGTGTTATTGCGTGTACGGTAATCAATGGGATAGTATCGTAGTAAGCGTTAGTATTGGAGATTTGATAAAGTGTCTTACTTAAGGGGGTTGTTCATTGCAATGAATGCACAAAAAACAAGTCTCGCGTCCTTGTGAAAAAATGTTCTTTAATCAAAATTACATGTTGCAAACCTTTTTATAAAGATAAACCCATAACTTTCTTACTGTCAACTTAGTATCTCTTTCTAATCTATCGGACACACGTGTAATGTACTCACACGCTATTAATTATCTAATCCTATCTTTTTCCTACGCACATAAAGACAAATGAACGGGAAATTATTTGTATTGCTAAAAATAATATTCAGACGTCATATTGTTACTACTATTAATAATGCTGAATCAGAGACTACATCATTACTATCTTAAAATGCGCAATTCAAGAATTAAAGTGTAATATCTATTCTGGTGTTATGATACTTTTCTAACAGACAGTTTTTCTTTTATTTGAGGTGGGGGCGGAGGAAAACTAGTGTACTGGTTTTAAAGAGAATCGCTCCAGACAATTTGTGAAGCTATTTGATGTAAAAGTCAGCAGGAAGAGTTCCAAACGCTTGCGGTTCTTGGAGAGAAGATATTGGAATAGGAAGCTCCATTATAATGCGGTAGCAAAACAGCGAATTGAGACCACAAGACCAACGTTGCAATCCAGCTGGAACAGAAGAAAACGAAATAAAGTAGACAATTCTGAACAACAAATACCGTAATAGCATTTATAGAAACTAGCTACATCATGTCTGTGAAAGAGCGGATGTGGAGTAGAATAAAGTGCGGGCCCAAACAATTTTTTTACATGGGGGTCACCACTTATCAAGGCCCGGAGGCCACTCAGGGATAAGGGTTACTGCGTGTACAGTAATCAATGAGATAGTATTGTAGTAATCATTAGTATTGGAAATCTGATAGAGTGTCTAACTTAAGGGGGTGGTTTATCAGGAATTTGTTTATGTTGGACTTGAAGACATCCAAGTTGTAGTAAGGTGGGAAGCAGGCGAATGGAAGAGAGTTCCACAATCGTGCACTTCTGAGAAAGAAGCTTTGTTCATGGAATCTACGTTTGGATTTAGGAACAGATAAAGAGTGGGGAAAATTATTGACGGTAGTTTCAGCTAGACGGGTGTTTCTCGTGAAAGATTGGCGAAGGGGGACGAGCGATTGGAGCTCAGACGAGCACTTACCATGGAAATAACGAAAAAACAAAGGCTCGCAACGTCTCTTCCGTGGGAGAGGTTGCAGGGAAGAGAAAAGGGCATCCCCCACTAAACCATGAAGTCTATTTTGTACTCTGTCAAGACAGGATAGGCTGTTTTTAGCAGCTCCTACCCAGATGTGGCGGCAGTACTTCATCTTTGGACGTACTTGGCTTTTATACAGATAGAGAATTGCATCAGAAGTGAGATATCTTCTGGAGCGGTAGAAGGATCCCACCATCTTTCCCAGCGTCCCTGGCAACAGATTTGATGTACGTATTCCATTTCAGATCAGGAGTAAAGGTCAAACCCAGAAGCTTGTCAAAACATGGGGCCTCCCCAAGACGAGAGCCATCCATTTCGATTGATGTTAGATGGGGATCAGAGCGTTGATGATGTAAAGATAGAAGCTTGGTTTTGGATGCATTAAAAGTGACCAGCCACCTCTTCTCCCATTGTACCACGCGCTCAAGATCAGAGGAGAGAGAATTAGAGAGAACTTTGTCATTTACGGCCTTTGATGTGTTGCAATAGATAGTCATGTTATCAGCATAGATGTCAATGATGGTTTTAGTATGTGTTTAGGGAGGTCATTGATGTAGATCAGGAAGAGAGTTAGGCCCAGGATGGATCCCTGGGGGACTCCAGCATTAATACTGTGGGCCTCTGATTTCTGCCCATCAACCACTACTCTTATGAGCCTATCGGAGAGAAATGATTTAATGATTGAGAAAACATTTCCAGTAATACCGTAGCTGGAAATCTTGTGAAGTAGGCCCTTATGCCATACCTTATCGAAGGCCTGCGATATGTCCAGAGCAATTTCCCTGGAAAGGAAACCTTTCTCAAGAGATTCATTAATCCTATGTGATATAACCGTTCGCACATCTGCAGTATATCTTGCAGAGTGGAAACCATATTGCATGTCACTAAGAAATTACTTCTATACTTTATCAAGAACCTTCAAATGGAATAGATCCACCATCTAAAATATGATACTTACAGTATTGAATCTGCTATCATAAAGCCATACTCCCAGGCATTACCTCCTCGTTTAGGTTAGTCGAGTTAATTTAGTATATTTTTATAATTCTTTCAGAATTCCTCTTTTATTCGTAGTACTAATTTTATATTCATACTAACATTTTTATACGAATTATTTTTTCATTATTTCTAGAAGAGAGGTTAATATAGTATCTTCTATGTTCCCAGAAAATTATGCATTACCTCCCCCTTTGCGGGTCTCAGTGTAATATATTATACCATTCTCCAAGCAATAAGCAGAAATTGCAACCGGAAGAAAAATATAGTTGCTAGGTTATTTAATTATATTTTGAATAAATAAGTTCATATTAACTTCAAAATATTAAAAATTGCATTGTCCCTATTGTTTCTAAAATTATTAAAGGACAAATATTGTGTAGTAAGGGTTCATATTAAAGGTGATGGGGAGTTCATATTGGGGCACATATATAACGGGACTCATGTAATACAGACATAACGATAGTGATGATGAGGGAGAGAAAACATTTACATATATTACAATTCTTTTAACACAGAGAAGAGGGAGATACATCACTTATGATGATGGTGGGGGACACATAATCTTCGAAGGGTTACACAATGTTCATTATGAAATGAAAAAACACAATTACCTTTTGTTCGTGATGAAGGATGACACAAGACAACAGTTACACCATAATGATGACTTCTTTATTCTTCTGATCGGCCGGTCTATGACGTCAGGAATTCAAACTTGTATCTACATGGTTAATCTTCTACCCTTCGCCTCTCAGAGACTCTCACTCCGTCGAACCCATAGTATCCTATATGGAGAATATCCTTTGTCTATGATGTCAGAAGTGTGTTTTCTAACGTGACTAATTTCACGGGGCTTTTCGTATGTTTTTCAAGAGTGTGCTTGACAAACAAAAGAATCCTCAATTTTAATTTAACCTATTTTTAAACTTTATAATTTAATTGGCATTGTTCATGCTTTTACTGACATATTTAATATTTAGAGTTCTAAAAGAATAAACAATAGACTTAATTTCTAACATTCCATTTTTTAACTTTGCCTACAGGATTCGTCTAGGCTTATCCTAATCTCATTTTCACTTATCTAATATTCTTCTTATTTACATGGAAAGGGGACAGCCCTTTTCCATGTAACACAAATACTTTCGAGCTTTTTACTCCCACTGACAGTCCATAATTTCGGACACGATACTATCCGCCGTCTTTTTGATATCTGTCTTACTTAGTAGCTTTCTGTGCGTAAATTGATTTTGTTATCGACATTTTCGTATGAAATTAATCCTCAACGAAGGCGCAGATAAAGCCTGAGAAGGTAGTTCCATATAAACAGAACAGATAGTCAATTGTCGTTCTTGGATCGATTATTTAAAGATAGTAATGGTGTAGTTTCTTATTCAGACTCATTCTTAATAAAATTGTCATAAAATAATAATGGGATGCCTCCGTTCAGTCTCAAGTGACAATGGATACTCCCTATAAGAGTAACTGCATGGGTAATCGTGAGACAAGGGTTGCGCAATCTATAACCCTAACTTCTGTATGGTCCCAACTACACCTCTCTAGAATCGGCACTGCTTCAGCCTAGTGACAAGAAGATCTAGACGACTGGAAACAATGCCGAGATATGCAGAGAGCACATACAGCACAAGGAATTCCCAAATGGTCACCCATTTTAATACTGACCAGGCTCAACGTAGCTTAACTTCAGTGATCTAACGGAAATCGGCGTGTCAACGTAAAATATGCCCTATAAAATAAAATGATAATAGTAAATCGTGCTAATCAAACATCATAATGTGGATATCAATATGTTTTCCTTATAAGAATGACGAAAATGATACGACGGTCTTCTCAGAAAAATCAGATCTTACAGTATCACTGGACAAATACTTAACGTAATTAAATCCTTCTTTAATAAGAGGAGAATCCAGGTTGTCCTCGACGGTCCTACATCTAAACAACATGATATAAATGCTGGAGTACCTCAGGGGTCTATCCTTGGGCCTTTATTATTCCTATTACTCATAAATGACCTCCCTGATAAAACTGTCTCTGAGATGGGTATATATGCCGATGACACCACGCTCTATAACAGGTACGAGGGGAAAACAAATGAACACATATCTAAGTAAATGGTAGACACACTAGATGAAAGAATATATATGAAGAGTTCGAATGCGAAACGCGATAAGCACCATTTTTAAAAGTACAAAACTATCACTAAAAGAAGTGTTGCATTTGAATACTCGACAACACACCCAAATTATGCTTTACATGATATAATACCAGTATCTCTTAATTGTTGCGTTCAAATGAAATAAGGTTCAAAGCTGAAGTCTAGATTTATTATACTCGCCTTTTTTATTGTTAACTATGTATGACCTCGTTGAACTAATTCGTTCAGTCGTAAATAAATAAACAAAGCGGTATTAATAAAGTGGGAATTGATTCAAAAACGCTTTGTGCGTATTAGTTCAGTATATGGGTAGATGCTAGATACCTCCAGATTGCAACTGTCCATTGCTTTCATTAAGTATGCCGCCATTTGTCTCAGAGAATGGAAGATTTCGTTTGTTGTCATTAACACACTTTTTTTTCAAGCACTATGGATATTAATCAAGAAAAGTTTATGAAATACAAAAATTCCCAGTGGTAGTTTGATTATCAAACGTTTTAATGAAAGATCATTATAGTTAAAAAGTCTTTAAAACCATAGTTTCATTGCTCTTTAAACTAATTCAAATTAACAATAACTATTTTTTTAATAATCTGCATCATAATTGACGTCATAAAGGGTTAACTTCCTCAATTTAAACAAATCGGATCTACCGCGTTTTTGCAATCGAACTCTTTATATATTTGTGCAATGTTTATTCTGAAATGTCTATTTATTTATGCGCTCTCCGTGTATCAAGTTTTCGTTGTTTATTCGCTAGATTTCAAAATATCGCTTTATGTGGATTAAAAAAGAATTACTAATAACATTCGGCTCATTTAGTAAGTTGACATTTCATTGCTGTCCTTATTCAGCGATAAAATAAACGAGAAAAACTGAAATTTTATTAAGCATGAAATAAATTCCAAAAGATCTGATAACATCCGAAGAAATAAAAACGCACGTATTGTTTTTCTTGTTGTTATTAGCAATATCTTATATTGCGAGTTAATTTGTTTTTATTCAGTATGACGTGTCAAATTCTGAGATAATAGATTATTTAAATATTTAAAAGAATCAGCGTATATGCAGGATTACAGCGATAAACATGCACAATACTGCACAAGTCCCACCTAACTAATATCTCTGGTGAACTAAGTGCAAAAGACATCCAGACAATTCCACTTAAGGGAAAAACGAGGATACTAAAAAGAGTTCTCGGTTGGTTTAAATAAAAAGCAGGGCAATGTTGGGAGCTGGTTTGGCTGGCACATACCCAGCATTACAATCTTCAAAGGAAGAAATTGTTTTTAAAAATGGGATACATAGATGCATGTTTCAGACGACAGGCTTGTAATTAGTAATTATCTCGCCAAACACGACACGATAATTAAGCTGATGTCTTTTTAACGCAGGAATCATCAGTTATCAAGGCCCGGAGGCCACTCGTGAATAAGGGTTTATAGGCATACATCAGTCAATGTGATTAGAGCGTAGTAAGCATAAGTAGTAAGAATTTTGTAAATTGTATTACTTAGGGAGATGGTTCATCAAGAACTTGTTTACGTTTGACTTGACAATCAGATTGTAGTCAGCTGGAAAGCAGGCAATCGGAAGAGAGTTTCACAGGCGTGCAGTTCTAAGAAAGAAGCTTTGTTCATGGAATCTATATTTAGGTTTAGGCACAGATAAAGAGGATGGGAAATTATTGATAGTGGTTTTGGCTAGACGAGTGTTTTTCGTAAAAGTTTTGCGAGGAGGACCATAGATTGAAGCTCAAATGAGCACTTGCTGTTACATGATAAGGGCTGTCCCCTTTTCATGTAAATATGATAAATGAATGCCATGAAAATAACGATAAAGCAAAGACAGGCTCGCAACGTCTCTTCTGTGGGAAAGAGGTTGCAGGTAAGAGAAAGGGTAACCCCCACTAAGCTACAGAGTCTATTTTGAACTCTGTCAAGGCAAGATCGTCTTGGTTGTATAAACGGGCAGTTATTTCGTTTTAAAATGAATACGAGACACTTTATTGTTTATAATACAGATTTATTTATTTACAATTTACACTTAAAAAGTAACAGTGATAACTATCATCATCGAGGTAGAGGTTAGGGACTAGGGTGGGTCGCAGAACCATGTATCTACCTGTATTTTCGCTTTGTGCCTCTCGCCGTTGTTTTCTCCCTGCTCTTTTATTTATATGGCTTTCACCTGTTGACTTTTTCTCGCCAGCTTGTTTATTGTTTTGCAATTCTCTGGGTCATAGTTCCTGTTGATTGACCTGTTAACCTT
This sequence comes from Euprymna scolopes, assembly GCF_053919585.1. Classification (NCBI taxonomy): domain Eukaryota; kingdom Metazoa; phylum Mollusca; class Cephalopoda; order Sepiida; family Sepiolidae; genus Euprymna; species Euprymna scolopes. Next base: position 145,299,168 of record NC_136490.1, read on the forward strand.
ATTTCCGCTAGCTTTTGTTTATTGTACTTTTTACTGATTTTGGTCCAACCCATTTAATATCGGTTAGCTTTCTTGGCCGATTGAAGTCATGGATATAGGTCGTTTTAAATCCCAGGATTTCCCAGTGTTCTTTTGATCGCCCGGATACAGCTCCATAACACTATTATAGGTCACTATTCCTGAGATCAACATATTGTGTTATTTGATCACCCGGAAACCTCTCCCTAACACTAGCAGTTCCTGCCCAGATGTGGCAACAGTACTCTATCGGTGGTCGTACCTAGCTTTTATATAAGTAGAGAATTGCATAAGAAATTAGATATCTACTGGAGCGGTAGAAGGATCCCACCATTTTTCCAGCGACCTTGGTAATAGCTTTGATATACGTGTTCGAGAGTAAAGGTCAAACCCAGAAGCATGGAGCCTCCCCGAGACGAGAGCCGTTCCTTTCAATTGATGCCAGATGGGGATCAGAGCATTGATCATGAAAAGATAGAAGGTGGGTTTTAGATGCATTAAAAGTAACCATCCACTTCCTTCCCCATTGTACCACGTGCTCATGATCAGAGAAGAGAGAATCGGAGAGAACTTGGTCGTTTACGGTCTTTGATGTGCTACCATAGATAGTAGTGTCGTCAGTATAAATATCAACGAATAGGTAAAGATGTGATTTGGAAGATCATTAATGTAGATTAGGAAGAGAGTTTGACCCAGAATGGACCCCTGAGGAACTCCATCATTATTACTGAGATCTTCTGATTTCTGTCCATCAATCACTACTCTTATGAACCTACCAACGAGAAATGATTTAATAATTGAGAAGACATTTTCAGCTATACCATAGCTGGAGATCTTGTGAAGTAGACCTTTATGCCATACCTTATCAAAGGCCTTTGATATGTCAAGAGCAATTGCCTTAGAGAGGAGGCATCCGTCGAGAGATTCGCTAATCCTATGAGATATAACTGTAAGCACGTCTGTTGCAGATCTTGCAGAACGGAAACCATATTGCATGTCACTAAGAAGGTTATTTTTGCTGAGATGACTATTTCTCTATTTAACACAGATTCCAGTAGCTTACTCATGACGCACAGGAGACTTTTTGGTCTGTACTGAGAGAGAGATGACTGATCACCTGAATTCTTAAATACAGGGCATGCTTACTTACTTACTTACTTTCTTACTTACTTACTTACTTACTTAAGTGGTGATCACTGTGTAAAAAAAAAATGCTGATGAAATTTTCCAAAGTGTTTGAGAAGTATTTCTCCTACAGACAACACTTAAATAACTTTGTAAGTATGGGCGCTAGTTCTGGTTGAAGATTTTTGAGCACTATAATTGGAATGCCGTCATGGCAAGTTGCTTCACTGGGATCAAGGTTTTTGATTAGCTTGGCAGCATCACGCACATATATTTGCATGTCGGATAGCATGTTTTCAGATACACAAGGAAATACTGGGGTTGGCGTTCTTGTTAGTAAAGGGTATAATTTGCTGCAAAGATCTTGGCAAAGAGTTTTTGTCTGATGCTGACGAAATTACCTCAGGTTCATTGATGATAGTTGGGATAGAGCACACGCTTCTGTTCAGGATTTTGTTTGCTCTTTGCTAAAACTGATGGGAACCAAGCCGCTGCTCAGCTACTTTGGACTTAACGGCCTAAGCATACAACTCTCTTGCATACTTTATTACTTTTTCACAGTGGTTGCTAGCGGTCCTGAAAGCAGCTTTAGTCTCAGTACATCTATTACGTTGGAAGCAATGGAAAAAGTGATTTCTGTGTGCAATGGCAGCAACACATTCTGAAGAGAACGACGGCTGCTTGTTAGGTTTTCGCTGTGATTTTATACCTACAATAAACCATTCCGTCAGATCTGATACAATAAGGACACATTCTTTTTAAACATGGAGCGCAGAGGTAGATCTGATATAAATGTACGGCAGCTATCCCAGTCAGCCATAGAGCATCGATATACTGTACGATGGAGAGGTACGTCTATTACATTTCGTTTTTTTCTTTACTGATACAACAGAGTGGTCGGAAGATCCCGGTGAAGACATAACATAAGATGAATTTAGCTCAGGGCAAGTTGCGAGAAAAAGGTCTAGGAGATTTGCATACTGGCCGTCAGTGTTGGGGATACGGGTGGGTTCATGAACAATCTGAGCGGGGTCATAAGCAATGGAGAAATCGTGACAGAACTTCCCATCGTCATCGGTCATGTTTGAGTGGGTTAACCATTCCACATTATGAACATTGAAGTCTCCACAGACGTGAATGTTTGCTGAGGGTTACGCAAACAGGACGTGATCAATTTTCTCAGTTATGATCTTAAAGATAGTAACTCCACTGTTGTGGGGGCGATAGAGTGAACATTTTCTTGGATGCGCGGTATCTTGCTGTAGTTAGGAGACACTTTAGACTTTGCAAATGCTATGTCCTTTTGCGATCCGAGACATCCTAGGCAGTAAGTTTTATATCTATAGATTAACAGCTGATAAATTCGAGTAGTCTTGCAGCGTGGTCCAAATGAGATCTATGTATGTTCCATCCAGAAGAGCAGAGTGGATTAGTTCGATTTATGTGGGTTTCAAAGACACATGAGTAGCTAATGAATTGTTTGTGTTTGGTTGTCGGGATATGTTTTGTCTATATTGCAGGTATGTCGTTCGGATGAGGAACTGAGTGTTATTTCCCTTTGATTTTAGACGGTTTAGACGTCACTGAACAGAACGATTAATTTTATATCTTAAAAATAAAACATTAATAGTTGTTTTAAACGAGCCTGAAAACAAGGAGGCAGATAATAAAAGAGGCAACTTTGAAGAACACATATCATAATAGATAAAACTAAGACTGGCAACATCACGTTTGTAAGAGAAAGGCTACAGAAAAGAAAAAGGGTTTTGTATTACTGTACACATAGATTCGAAAAAGTTGTCGAAAAACAAATATATAGCAAATAAATGTTATCAAAGGCAAGATAAGTTACTTTTCTACGTAACTGGATATATTTTTCGTGTTTTTATTCAATGTAACATGTTTATTCAGCTCGAAAACATATAGTGTTTACCGATGTATTGGAAAATTCAAGATGGCGCCTCACTCCCTCTTTAACACGGTAAGTTTGGGAAAAAGGTGTTATAAATAAAAAAAACTAGACAAAATACTATTAAAACCCGCCGAATATATGTCAACCTATGTCACGGTAACATATATTGAGCTAGTTTTTAACAGTATTTTATCCAGTTTTTTATTTATAACACCTTTTCCAAAACTTACCGTGTTAAAGAGGAAGTCAGACGCCATCTTGAATTTTTCAATACATCGGTAAACACTGTATGGTTTTCAAGCTGAATAAACATGTTACATTAAATAAAAACACGAAAATATACCCAGTTTGGTAGAAAAGTAACTTATCTTGCCTTTGATTACATTTATTTGTTATATATTTGTTTTTTGACAACTTTTTCGAATCTATGTGTACAGTAATACAAACCCGAAAAAAAGATTTGAACCAAAGATGTATTTCTTCACCGTATCAAGAACCATCAAATAAGACATTATTAGCTCATATATGACAACAATAAAAACTTAGATTGCTCAATCAACAAAAGTGAAATGCAATGCAAGACACGTAATTCAAAAATAGAAGATGCCTCCAAGATCCAAACGGTTAGACATGATAAATTTTTCAGAATTTTAGAACAAATTGTTCTGAAATCGAATTGTTTCGTTCAGTCGGCTTACCCAATTTAACCTAGACTTTCCATGTTTTTTTATTATTATATTGGTGCAGTTTCAATGCACATATGCTTGTTTCAATTTTAAATGAATTAACACATTTAAAAGACGCTGATATTCGTTTTATTTATTTAAAGAATATTTAGCGGATAATTATTTTTCACTGAGAGAAAAAAGAAACCATTTCAACACGATTTAAGTTGTTACAATAAATAAATTAAAAGGTTAAAACGTCCGTTTCATTTATTTTACGATATTTAGGCGACAATTTATTTTTATGACAGGGAAGAAAATATTTATTGTTTGAATAAGATTTGAAGGATTACAGCTTTATTTAAAAACATATATAATAAGCATTTTTGTATGATTTATTTAAAAAGAAATACTTAGCTGACAATTGCTAATATTTCCATAGAAGAAACAAAGGTTCTTTTCTTAATATTAATTTTGACATATGCTTATTTAAAAAGAAATCGTTTCATTTACATCTATAATATAAATCTCAGCTGTCTGTTTTAATGTATGTATGTATGTATGTATGTATGTATGTATGTATCGCTAAAACTTTCGACAGAGGCGACGGGTTTTCATAAGACCGTTATCATTTTGAAGCTCGACCCTTGGCCAGAAATATTAATTTCTTCACCCTGAACTAGGCACTTTTCTACAGGGAGGGGTCGCTTTTTCCCCCGAATTTTCGAAAGTCACCGCCTTTTTTCGATTGTCTTGCCTTAATTCAAATCTACGTCACTTCCGGTTTGTGCGATGGGCGCAACAGCTAACGCGTCACTTTTTTTTCCTCCTTCGCTTACTACCAATTTTTTTATTTTTTTTTTGCGCTCGCAATTTTCCTTTTTATTTTCTTTCTTGCTCAATCAACACCTTTACACATACCTCCACTTTCTTTTCCGCCTTTGCGTCATGGGTTCGAGCCTGCCTGCCTGCCTACTACCATTTTTTTTTTTTTTTTTTTTTTTGCTCAACACACACCTCCAAACACCCGGGCAACGCCTGGCACCCAGGATACTATACTATAAAAAAACTCCCCTAAAATCAAGAGATTGGACCATTCCTGTAATGATGCGGTCCCTCTTGATTTAGCAGTGGGAGTTTAGTTAGGTACAGTTCTAGGAAGTCGTCCTTTTCAGGCTTTGTCTTCTCTCTTAGAGTGGGGGTTAGTTTATTGCTGCTCGCCTGATGTGCCCTTACCGTAGAATGCCGACCGGGCTGCCCAGTCACTTTTTGCAGATCAGAGTGTCCCTCCTCGGGGGCACTGACTTTTCAATCCCACTTTCCAACCCTGGTGTCTAAGTTCTTACAGTAGGAGAGTACTAAATAACCCAGTTTATCTTCATTATCAATTAATGCAACAAAGCGATATTTGATTCTGAGTAGTTTTTTTCTATTTTTTCCTCAATTTTTTTACTTTATGTTGCTTCACTTTCTTTTGAATACATAATCATTTTCAAGATTTTTTTCAAACATGGTGACATTTTTTTCTTTTCTTTTTTTTTTGCTAATCACATTTATATCTTTAACTGCTTACGTTTTTTACATAAAAATCAAATCTTTGTGAGTTTTATTTCATTTAATTTCAAATCACTGTGAGGTGAGTCTTTTTAACACTGACATCATTAATTTAATAAATTCGTTGAAATATCATTTTTGCTATACAGGCTATTAAGTTATAATGGAGGCCCGTTCACGTAATAATCTTTCAATTTTTTCTACCATAAATACATTTGACTTATGAATGGTTTTGTGTCACCATAATTTAATAAAGTGGACCGAGGCAAGCTTTCCATAATGTTTTGGAGACATAATTAATTTCTCTTTGTTTCGCCTTAAATAAATGTAAAATAATCTAATACATTGACTCTGTTTCTATGAATTTTATATGAAAGCTTGCTTTCCCTTGAATGAATGCCTTCGGCAGCACTCTGAAGGCCTCCTTACATTTAATTTATCAATGCACGTAATGCATTGCAGGGTTAAGCCCTACAATGTATTAAGTGCTTAGACAAATGAATTTTATATGTAATGGATTTTAACATGAACAACATATTTTCACCCGGTCATCAGGAAGAAATAGTTTGGGCAGTACTTTGGAGGCCTCTTTACTTTTATTTTATGACACTATACTTAAAGTGTTGTAACAAATTATGCACATTTGATTTCAGCAACAACATCATATTATCACGGTGTAGGTCTAAGAAAAAATGGTTTTGGCTGCGCTGTACGAGTCATTTTTGTTTTAATTTCGGCCAACGTAATATAAAATTGCATGACACACAATTTTGATAGCAAAAACTAACGTATATTTGTTCTAATCTTGTCGTATTCTCACGGTGTTTCGGTCGATGATATCTCAGAGTTTGTTCAGGTGTATATTCTCGAACTCGGGAATCTTTCTGTCGAACTTGGGAATCTGAAAGGAATTTCGAACGGAATTCTTTATTTAATCCCAGAGCCAGCATGCAAACTCATGACATAACGGATAAAGTATTAAGTAAAATTCAGTTCTAAGTGGTTCTCTTCTAAAGGTTTAAGGTTCAATCTTCAGCGTGGGCGATAGTAACAATGCAATTGTGAATTCCTTAAGACTTCTACTCAATCATGGCTGACAAGATAGAACCGTGCTATCTCTGAGGATTAAATGGAAAGTTCAGTTCGAAATTCCGTGCAGATTCCAGAGTTCAAGAGAAAGCTTCCAGAGTTCGACAAAATACACCTGAAGAATTTCTGAGATAATATGGCCGAAACGCTATGAAAATAACACTTAGGATGAGATCGGTAGTCCGAATGATATAAAAATTTAGTGACATAGCAATATTCACTGAAACAATCTGCACTTTTGTTAGCTCTTCTGATCAGCTTCGAAAGATATTTTCAAATAGCAACTAATAAGTATTTTTCATGTCTTTTCTAAGTTATTGCAAAATAGACGTTTATAGCATTACAGCCTATCCGACTTAGAATGCTTTATGCAAAGTTCTAAGGAAAGTATTGCGTTGATTAATCCTTATTAAACCATAATTGTACATCGTACGGATACCACATGGTCATAACAAAAGTCCATACAAAGTTTTAGCTAGAGCAAACCAATCGTTTCCGAGAAAAAAGGAAGCATAAAAACAAAGATAATATATCTTCTATTATTAGGTTGATGCAAAAGTAATATCGTTTTCTCACATATGTTACATTTATATATGACTTCTAAATTAATACTTTGATAGATATAGCCATGTTATACATCATTATTTTGAGGCGCGTTTTTCGCTCTATAGAATCGTGTAATTCGTTACCGTCCTCAATCTTTTCATTTATTTTTTCAGGCTTTTCGACAGCATAGACGAAATTCCAATCCGTGCGATTTTCTTGTTTAATTTCAAACTAGGTCGAAAAGCTGCTGAGACAGCTTGTAATATCAATGATTCGTTTGGCTTAGGAATCACTAACGAACGTGTGGTACAACGGTGGTTCAAGAAATTGCGCAATGGTGACGAGTCTCTAAGAAAAAGACGGTCGCAACCGGCCAACTGCGGTTAATAACAAACATTTCAAAGCCTTAATTGAAGCTGATTCTCACAAAACCACACGAGAACTTGCTCTTGAACTCGAGGTCGACTACTCAACAATCGTTCGCGATTTAAAACAAAGACAAAGTCAAAAAAGTTGGATAAATGGGTGCCGCACGAATTGAACAATAATAAAAAAAAATGTCGTTCTGAGGTGTCTTCTACGCTCCTTCTGCGCAACAAAAACAACCTATTCCTCGAGCTGATTGTGAGGTGTGAGAAGTGGATCCTTTTCGATAACCGTTGACGTTCGGCACAGTGGTTGGGTGCCGGATAGCCCCAAAACACTTCTCGAAGCCGAAATTGCACCGAAAAAAGTTATGGTGACTGTTTGGTTGTCTTGAATCCGGGCGAAACGATTACGGGGGAGAACTACTGCCGACAAATTGACAAAGTGCACTAGAAGCTTCAACGTATGTGCTCGAGATTGGTCAATATGAAGGGGCTAATTCTCCTCTATGACAACGCTCGCCCGCAAGTTGCTCAACTGACCCTGCAGAAGCTGAACGAATTGGGCTACGATACTCTGTCTCATTTGCTATATTTCCCGGACCTCTCGCCCACCGATTATCACCTTTTCAAGTATTGCTATAAAAAAAGTGCTCAGCCGAAGTAGCTCCAGTTCTCTCCAAGCTCTACAACAAATGCCTTAATGAAGCTTGCTTTCCGGGCTGTTGGAAAACTGCTTCTGTTGTACCAGTATTCAAGAATTCTGGCGAAAGGACTGACCCAGTAAATTATCGCCCAATTAGCCTCTTCCCACTTTTTACCAAAATATTTGAGACCTTAATTAACTATGCTCTAGTCCATCACCTTACAGATGCTAAACTTCTGACTGACAAACAATATGGATTTAGACAAGCCCGTTCCACAGCAGACATCCTCACTGTAATCTCTGAACGTATATACCATTCACTGGACAAAGCGGGGGAGGGCAGAGCGGTAGCTCTAGATATATCTCTAGATATATCTAAGGCTTTTGACAGGGTATGGTATGAGGGTCTCCTCAGGAAGATTAGATCATACGGTATCACTGGTAGAATACTTAACATAATTAAATCCTTCTTAGATAAGAGAAAAATCCAGGTTGTCCTCGACGGTCGTACATCTAAACAATATGATATAAATGCGGGGGTGCCCCAGGGTTCTATCCTTGGACCTCTATTGTTCCTGATATTCATAAATGACCTCCCCGACAAAATTGCCTCTGAGATGGGTATATATGCTGATGACACTACACTCTATGGCAGGCACGACAGGAAGACGAATGAACACGTTTCTAAAGAAACACTAGAGGAAGACCTCCAATCTGTGGTGGAATGGGGACAAAAGTGGTTAGTCGCGTTCAATGCTGCCAAGACTAAACTAGTTTCATTCAATAATTACAAGAAACCCTCTCTACCACCTATAGCAATGGCCAACGACTCTTTATCTGAGAGTACATCTTTCAAACTCCTTGGCCTAACGTTCACATGAAACATGAGTTGGAACAATTACATCAAGGGCATTGCCAGGGCCGCTGCAA
>NC_136490.1:145310517-145360517 GCF_053919585.1 Euprymna scolopes
AATTATGTTATGCCATATATTTCCGGTTTTCTCTTAGTATTATCGGATTGCAAAATAAGAATTCATCTAGTTTAGTGCAAAATCAAGCTTAGTTGTATTACTATCGGTAACAGAATTGGATAAGGTGTGTCATTTCTCGTACAAGGCAATGTGGGTAGCTTCGAATATGTTTTTTTTTCTTTTTACACAGTGATCACCACTTATCAAGGCCCGGAAGCCACTCAGGGATAAGGGTTATTGCAAGTACATTAAGTTAGTGAGGAGATTTGCTGAAGTGTTTACTTAAGGGGGCGGTTCATTAGGAATTTGTTAACATTGGACTTGAAGACATCCAAATTGTTTTATTTTAAATATTTAGCAAAGGTTTGCTTCCAGGATGAGGTATCTTCATTTCAGGTTATCCTGATAAATTTCTGTACAAAGAGACATTCGAATTTGAGTGTGATGTCTAGTAGGCATTTAAATTCTTTACAAGAAGGCTGTCTTCGATGCAGGCTTGGTAGATTCAGTTCTTGGTGTTTACCTGGGTGCAATACGTTCAATCCGTATTTGAAGGAGGACTTGTCTTGGCTGAGTGCCAGGCATAATAAAAATAGTTCAAGTAAACATCTCAGTCGTTCTTACCCCATGTCAACATATAACTACATTGCGATAGAGTTCATTTTCTTTCTTTTCTTTCTTTTCTTTCTTGGGCGAAAACAAGAGACAAGACTAACTCTGTGACCACAACATTTTCCGTTTTCAACGTCAAATTATCTAGCGATGATATCGAACTGACTGCAGGCATTTCTAGCAAGATAATCAAAACAAATGAAAATGTTTACACGACACCTCAGCAACTTGTCTATCTAGTCCATTGACTACAGTATACATCACGTATATATTCCGTTTTTTTTGTTGTTTTTTTTTGCTTAATTTTAATGAAAATATGAAACCAGGAGCGAATACAGCCGTAAAACACAGTATGCTATTTCATAAACATACGGACTGTGTTTTCAAAATATCTAAAAAGAAAAAAACAAGTGAAATTACTTTCTACCGAGCAAAAGGAACAGAACCGTGAGTAAAGATTGAACTATGTTCCTAAAGGTAAAAAAAAAAAAACATAATATCGTGACGAAGTATTTATATAAGATATAATATTTGAGTACTAACAGGACCCGTGGAAATTCCACGAATGAGAAATATATTGAATCAACAAATATGTTTTGATAAAGCTGATATTTTCCTTAATCGCGTATAAGATTAGTCTTTTAGACAAGAAAAAGCTATTAGCACGCTGCAAATAGGAATTTATTAACATTTTTTAATGAAAATAAGGTCCATTGTATCTTAAGCCTAAAACTGACCCCATTGAAGTAAATTATTAAGTACTGCTAAATACTCAGAAAGTAAAATTGTACTACATAGTTCAATACAAATAACAAAATCATATTATAAGAGACACTTTTTAATTTACTACTTTGGCAACCGATATTCTTTTTCTTTTTTTTTTTTTTCTTTTTTGTTTTTTGCCCTTTCTTACGGAATTTCCTTCTATACGTAACGTTTTGCTGACTGTCTTTGAGAACCGCTGCACGTCGAAATCATTACGAGTTCCTTTCTCACACCATTACAACAACGATCATATATTATGGTGACATTCGAAAACGTGGCTACATAAAAAGGGAGATCACTCTTATATTCTTGTTCAGGGTTGTCTAGTTTGCCTTTTTAAAAACAAATCTTGCGAATTTGGCTTTTTTTTAAGCGGCTTGGCCTGAAAGCAATATATTTGGCCGTTTTCAAAACGTTATGTGCTTATTAACTAAGGACTGAACAAGCAGAATATTATATAGATTTACTTCGATAGTGCTCAATATATGAGTAGGGTTAGGTAGTATGTTATATATATATATATATATATATATATATATATATATATATATATATATATATATATATATATATAAGAACAATCGGAAATGCTTGTTGCCCCTATATACGGAGATGGCCACAATGCCAAAGTTAGAGAAAAAGCAAGCTTTTAATTTGGTGGATATTCAGACATCCTCCTAATAAAAAAGAACACTCTGGTGTGAAACCAAAATCTTAATTACCCAGTCAGAAAAGAAATTTTCATTCTTTAAGTGTGTAAAGAACGGGCATTACACTTTGATCCTAGCTCAATAGTCAGGGGCGTATATTTTGTGTTTACTATTAGACCTAGGGACGAGAAATTTGTGACTGGCCATATCCGAATTCAGATTGTTCTGATAAGTGCAGATTTTCTTGTTCCCTAAGGCACAATCTCAGGGATCATGACTTACCAACTTTTACCTTAGATTTTAATGCAATTTAGATCAAAGAGGAACAATAAAAAAAAAATAAAGATTCAAAAAACGTTCAGCATATTGTGGGATGTTTTCCAATCTCCATCGTGAACGACTGGCCAGTGTTGTATTGCAAACAAAACAGCTGTTTGTTTCACTGAAGTAGTCGGCTCTGAAACAGTCACAATAATTTTCACCTTTTTTCTCTTCCTTAACCTCCAAACTGGAATAATAAAGGCAATTTAAAAAAAAACACAGCAAATAACTTCATTATTTTTTTCTGTGATGTAACTTAACGTTTTTAACAATTTCAACAAAGTAAATCTAGATGAGAGGTGTGCAACATTTTCGCACGTTTGACCATATCTGAACTTTGGAACAACCATGAGGACCAGTTACCGTAAAAGCATATAGACTTATGATTACTATAGTTCAGCAATTAAGTGCATTCGGTAATTTTGTGAATATACAGGGTGGAACGATTAAATTTTCGCCATAGAAAAGACGACATGATTCCATTTCTGTTTGATGAAAACCATTTGGGGTGGGTGCGGACAATCTACTAGTTGGACAGTTGCGTACAAATCCCAGGAGCGATAGGAGCCTTCTATCATGTTCAAAAGTGACACAATGTTCAACCAGTGAGATCGGAGATGCGCCGCTGTACAACTCATGCGCTCTACCGATCCAAGTTATAACAACAGAACTATTGCCAACATCGTAAAAATGCAAATCCGAATGGTTCAACGCTTTATGTCACAGCTCAGTTCATCGGACGACCCACTGTTATGATCTTTGGTGTGGCTTTAAGTGAGGGCCATATCATGCCACCTCACATCTTCGAAGTCGGCTTGAAAGTCAGCACCAAGTGTACCTGAATGTACTAAAGAGTATGGTGATCCGATGGTGCAATCAAGTTGCCGCTGATAAACACTGGGTGTGGCAGCAGGACTTGGCGCCGGCTCACAAATCAAAAACAAAACAATATTTGCTTCAGAAGGAGTGCTACGACTTTGTATCCTTCTCTAATTGGCCTCCCTCCTCCCCTGATCTGAACTCGCTGGACTACTTCATTTGGTTATATGTCGAGAACATCACCACCATGATCTCCCACAATACTAAAGCCAACCTGATCACTGCTATCAGCCGAGTATTTGCTGTGCTTCCGCCGGCGCTTATGGAAAAGGCATGCTCCCAGTTCCATGTCCGTATTGAGGCAGTGATTAAGGTTGAAGGTAACTACGTGGAATAGATGTCAGCTTTGCTACATAATCAAGGTACTGGAATTGATTTTTCAGTAAAAGTTTTAAAATGTGATGTTTTCTTTAGGGCGACAATTTCATCATTCAAGCATTTTATTACTTTTTTTTATCTGAAACTTGGTATTATCCAATTTTACATAATTTGCAATGTTTCCTCTAATAGACGTTGCGGCCATTTTAAGTTGATTTGATAAAATTTCATCATCGGTGTCCTCATTGCCGAAATACGTAACATCTTGCTGCTTATTTACCATGAATTGTTTAATATCTTTCCTAAAATTCCAAAACTTTTTCAAAGTAGCCGCTCTGTTATGATTCAAATTTTATGCAATAAATAAATATTATAGGCATTTAAATAAAGAACTTACCTGAAATAGTAAGGATGTTTAGTTTTTACATAAACTACTTAATATACATTTTGTCCACCTTGTTTTAAAATGAAAAGACGCAACGTTTGCCGACTTTCGTGATATTTTGTGTCGTCAATCCGAAAATGATAGAACTAGTTTTACAATCTCAAAAAGTAAAAAAAAAAAATGGAAATTAAATGCGTGATTATAAAAAAAAAAAATACTATCTTAGGGCCACTCTAACTAGTCTGGCAGGCCGTGTTGTGGCCCGCAGCCCGCCTGTTGCACACATTTCCGATCTAAATGAACTGCAATTTCTGTACAAAAGACGTATAGTCATTTTGACGTTGTACACCAAACAATGAAGAATCAATATTGATCTTCTGCTAAGTATTGACAAGATTTTATTTGCTTTTTTTGTCATAAACATTTGCTATGCAAAATAATAGACAACGTAGTAGCAGATTAGTAAACCCAATTTCTACGCAAAAAAAATGCATTTTTAAATTTTTAAATAATGTTACTATTTAGAAAACCATTCTTAATATGACGAGGGTGTGCTGACTTTGCTGTATATTTTGTGTATGTGTCCTATCAAATAATGCTCATATTTTTCCTAATTGTAAAGATTTAGCCGGTTATTGTTGCTGTTAATATAACAGATATTTAGTAGATTGGCTTGTTTTACTGTAAAAAGAAAAACAAGATACAAACATTAATAATAATAATAATAATAATAATAATAATAATAATAATTCATATAATTATAAAGTTAAGTGTTTTCTCGCTTCGACCCTGATATTAAAAGCCTTCATTTACTATTTAAGTATTATTAAGAACTTCATAATATACGCAGTCATGGATATGCGATGTTTCTGCATGAAGGATAACTAAGTTGCCTATTCCTTTGCAAAACGAGCGTTCATTAATTAATTATTCACTTTTTTATGGTTTCCTATTAAATGATAGGTTTCATTTAACTATTACGCTTAATTATTTTCCTTTGCATAGTTTCTATATCGTACATAATTTCGTAGAATTTAGGATGAAAACGTTCTGTAACACGGATGTGTTATATATGCATATATATCTATATAAGTGAGCTTAACTGTTCGTGTGCGAAAGTCTCTACCAAATTTCTTTCTGAATATTTGGTTTGCAGACTTTAAATTTGATATATAGAGCATTTAGACATCGGCGACACTTTCGATTTCGTTTTCAGTCTGTAAAATTAGCCGCTAACGAGTCAAAATTGGCAAAAATATTGACCTTGACAGAATTAAATTAACTAACTTTTAAGCAGATGTACATGTTCGTTTTTGGCTTGATTTTTTTTTTTTAGGTTTTTTGCATAGATATGACGATAGGTTAAGAGCTAAATAACGATTAATGTTAGAGCATAGAACATTTTGATTTGGATTTGATTTTGATGACACCAAAGTCATTTGTTTTACTTTTGAAATCATTACTGTATATATTGGGTACAATATAATAATCAAGAGAGAATTTGCCGTACAATAAGGAATACGAAATCTGCACAAACTTAAATATTATGATAATCTATATTATTATTATTATTATTATTATTATTATTATTATTATTATTGATGATGATGATGATGATGATGATGATGATGATGATGATGATGTTGGCAACTTTGTAGATTATCACTGTCGGCTAAATCGCCCCCTCCCCACCAAATATGAGATTTTACATTTTAAAATGATTCCATGTGGACGACTTAAAAACGTCGCAGAATGAAGGAAACAATTATTTTAGAATTTAGTGGAATTTAACGAAAGTGATCATAATATCCGTGTCATACTGTTTTTTTAGAAACATTTACTATTTTTATCACTAATCCTAGATCTGACTTTAAAGGTCGTAAACCTATGTATAATCGCTTCGAATTACCCCCTCTCCCCTCCCCCAAATAAACGCACAAAATTTTCTTCCCAGGCCCAAATTTAAAAAAAATGCTTGAACGCCTAAAACGCTAAAATGTCTCATGGGAGCTCATCTTACGTTAAATGTACGGGTGAAACTGATCCCCCTCTATATTTTTTAAAGAATTGTTTTTTTTTCAAGGTGTTCAAGTTTAAAGTAGAATCTCATTTTTATGGGAGGTGATTTAGTAGTGATCGAACAAAATCCCACGAAAATAATTCAAATATTGGCAAAGGCCTACCAAAGAAATATATTTTTTTTAATTTTAAAAGTGTTTTCTATTTAAATTTTATGATTACTTATAATTATAGGGAACAAGAGAATCTGATCTATCCGAACAATCTTAATGTGGATATGGCTATTCACAACTTTCACATTCCTAGATCTAATAGTAAACGTATAAAGTATATGTCCCAGACCATCAAGCTAGAATCTAAGTGTAATGCCTGTTCTGTTCGCAGTTAAATATGAAAATTCCTTTTCTGACTGGAGTAATTAAGATTTTAGTCTCAAAGTAGAGTATCCACAACATATAGGCATTTTAAATTGTCGTAGGCTCTTGAAAATCCAGCATGTTATTGCGATACATCTTATTAGATGATTGACCAATTTTTATGATTTCAGGTTCAACAGAACAGCTACAGCAGAAATTGAAATACACCCTACTAAAGCTTGATTGTTACAACTGGTGAATTTCAAAACTGCAATCTAGACGTGAGGACACTGTATAAGAATGATATAAAATGAACGATGTGCAATAAAATGTTGTTTTGAATTTGGCAAAAATGCCACAGAAACGTATGAAATGTTTCAGGCTGCTTTTGAACTATCTTGTATGAATCGAGCATGTTTTTTAGTGGCATAAGATATTCAAGGAAGACAGGGAATCTATGAGGGATTATGAGTGGTGTGGAAGGAGTAAGGAAGTCAGAACACGAGTTGATTGGTAAAAACAAATTCATGTATAAATACTGTCATGTGTCTATAGAGAAACTGAAGATGCCGAAGATTTGCACGAAGTGTGCCCTCAAGGGTGCTCCATCCTTGTCATAGACTATTCGACCAAGACAGGCATCAAGACAGTTCCCCACCCTCCATATAGTCCAGACCTTGCTCCCTGTGACTTTTGCTTATTCCCTAAGCGCAAGGAAAGCCTTAAAGGCTGTCTTTACGAGACAATTGAGGAGATAACGTGACTGTAACGACACACCCACACAAGAGGACTTCCATGGGGCCTTCCAAAAGTTGTTGGAACTGAACAGGTGTATTGCAGCCGGAGGATATTACTTTGAAGGAGACTAGAGTTTCCTGCGTGTACTATCAATACAAGCGCGCATATAAAAAAGTCTGAAAACTTATTGTAGGCACCTCGTTTGTTTAAAATGTTGGCTATTGGATCATACGCCTCATCCCTTCTCTCTCTCTCTCTCTCTCTCTCTCTCTCTCTCTCTCTCTCTCTCTCTCTCTCTCAATCTAGCTCGGTAGCTAGGTATCCTTTTATTTATCCATCTTTTGACAAATAGGCTGGATTTACTTAACACTCTTGATCAGAATGACGAACTGGCCTTATTCCAAATCCTGTAGCATTACATACATGTTTCTTTATCGAAACTGGAGTTTAATCTATACTACTATTCGCTTCAGTTACAAAGATGGGAGATAGATTTATAGCTTTCCATGTGTTCCACAATCACGTTGACACACCGGTTCTCGCCAGATCACCGAAGTTAAGCAACATTGAGCCTGCCTAGTACCAGATGGTTTACCATTTGGGAAGACGAGGCGCTGTATGTACCGCGAAGTAAAATACCAGGTTGAGAAACTGGCGCGGTCCATCCTTCTCTCGAGGGTAGATGGGACTTTCTAAATCCGTGATAGGCACCCCGTCTAGTGATGGCATCACAATAAAAAATACCTTTGATAGGTCTGGTGAAGCATCTAGTATTCAGCTACCGACAAGATTCGAATTACACTACAAACTCGTGTAGTGAGTTCAATCTCGGCTACGACCGCGCTGGATGGATGGATTGATGAATGGATGTGTTCCAGATAAAGTGATATTTGCAACTTGTGCAGAACTTGAACACGGCACCTCAGTTACGCAAGTCACATGCAACGTAAAATTATGAACAAGTTTATTATAATTTATGTTTCACTTATAAAAACTAGTAATGAAGGTATGTTTAATTGTAGTTAACAAAAAAAGTGTCAAAAAACAAGCATATTACAACTAATTGTTACTAAAGCTAAGATAAGTTACTCTTCTATCTACATTAATAAATTTTTGCATGGTTTAACTTATGTTAATTTAACAGATAGTATTAACCCTAATCCTAACCTTGAAGTAAGAACGGAAACAAATGCCTGACATTAGACGATCACGTGGAATCTAGATAATCGCTCAAAAATCGGAAATTTCAGAAAATTGTAACACAATTGATAAAAGTTATTAGCAGTGGGGCTATTTAATTTTTTTTATTTTTGAGCGATTATAGAGGCCCCAAGTGATCGTCTAATGCATGCCATATCTTTTCTTTGAACTTAACAGAGCTGTCACTAGCAGATCATTAAGCTACAATACGCTTTAAAATTAATTAAAATACAAAACGCTTATCCACGTAAGTAGAAAAGTATTTTTTTCTTGCCTTCTGTAATATATATTTGCTGTATCTGTGTTTTTTCTTGTTTTTTTTTGTTTGTTATGTAAACTACAGTAAAACATGCCGACTCTTTTTTTTTATTTGAATTCATTCCGTTCTTTTCACTAATGTCGTCTTTCGATTTCAAATGCAAAGAAATTTGTTCTTTCAGTGTGAAACTTGACTTAATAAACGTTTTTCTTTGTGTCACTCAATCTTCTTCTCACCCTCACTTACTTGACGCCCTTTCTTTCACACAATATCGGTATCTCTTTCTTTCACTCTCTCTCTCTCTCTCTCTCTCTCTCTCTCTCTCTCTCGCAAAATATAGGTATCTATCTTTCTTTCACCCTCTATCTCTCTTTTTCACACACTATCGGTATCTCTCTTCCTCTTTCTCACACAATATCTCCCTCACACACACATGCACACACTATCAGTATCTTATTTTCTGTCTCTTTCTCACACACACACACACACACACACACACACACACAAGCTGCGTCTCCCTTCTCTTTCTCTTTCTCCTTTACCCACTATCGGCATCTCGCTTTCACTCTCTCCCTCTCTCTCTCTCTCTCTCTCTCTCTTTCTCTCTTTTCTCTCCTTTCTGTTTTTCTTTCTCACACACAACGTATTTGTATCTCGCTTTTGCTCTCTCTTTCTCTCCTTTTCTCTCTCCCTTCCCCTCCCCCCTCTCTCTCTCTCTCTCTCTCTCTCTCCATCACACACATTATCGGTATCTTGCTCTATCTATCTCTCACATATTGTCACTTTCATGCGCTCTCCTTCACATCGCTGAGAGTTTTATTAACTATTATTAACTACTAATCTACCAGGACAGAGTTAGAAAAAAGTCTGTTTTTAATGTGGAAAAAATCAATTCTCTCAAATGGGGCAGTTTGGATTTTAAATTTTCTCAGTCTAGAAGGAATACCTTTTCCCTGACCAATAATAGTAAAAAAAAAAGTGTAATATCAGAACATACACTAAATTTTTCTCGTCACTAAAAGACCAAGGGGGCGCTAAAAGTCTCACTCTAACACGTTCAGTCTCACTTACGCTTCAAGAAGAATTGTACATATTCCTCCTTTGTCTTCCTTTTATCGGACCATCTCTACTCTTTCTCCTTTTCTACTCTCTCTCTCTCTCTCTCTCTCTCTCTTTCTCTAACCTCTCCCTCCCCCTTCTTTACTCTCTTCCTCCTTCCCTATCTTCATTTACTCTCTTTCCCTTTCTCTACTCTTTTCCTTTTTCTACTCTCTTTCTCTACTCTCCCTCTATTCTCCCCCTCCCCTTATCTTCTCTCTATTCCCTTCCCTCTCTATTCTCTCTCCCTTTCTCTACTCTCTCCCTCCCTTTTCTTTACTCTCTATTTCCCTTTCTCTACTCTCGACGTCTCTTTTCTCTATTCTCCTCTGTTCTATTTTCTTCCTTTCCCTTTTATAATCTCTTTACTCTCTCCTCCTTCTCTACTATCTTCTCTTTTGTCTAATCTCTCTTTTCTTCATCTCTTTTACTCTCGATCTCTTTCTCAGGCATACATACGCTCTTATTCTCTCGCTCTCCCCCTCTCGTCTTCTCTCTTTCTTTCTCTCTCAACCATTCTCCTCCCCCTCCCCAACGCTACACTGTGATAGCGAACAAGCAAATTGTTTAAACAACGTCTTCAAATCTCGAATGCAAACAGCAGGTCGAACGCCGAGGGCTTTCCCAACCCAAATATTTTTGAATGAAAATGTATTTTTTCTGTCTTTTCCTTCGAGGGGGGAAATGTTGACTAAACACGTGTTAATAATCTTCGAGATGTTAGGCATGCCGTAATACGACGAAAAATTCGTGTCCAGGCAGTCTGGCATCAGTCCTAGAGGAATGATATTATTACATATAATTTAGAAGAAGAAAAATAACACGACATGTGGCTTCTTTTAAAGGAATTAGAGAAAGTAATCTGTGCTTTCATATCAACTCACGCGCACCCCCACCCCCACAAAAAAAGAAATAATTATAATTATTATTATTTGCCAAATAATTGAAACGAATGTGGAACATGAAAAAGTCAGTACACTACCAGTAATTATATGAGCACTAGGAACAATCCACCCTTAGAAAAAAGTCTAGGAGAAATTGGAATTAAAGGGAAGACTGAGACTCTGCAGCGAACGGCCATGGTAAAGGCAGCTTAAATCTTAAGGAACATCCTCGAGTGCGGCAAGTAACACACATAAACTACGAGGGGATTCCAAAAGTAATGCCTCCTATTTTTCAAATAATGGATCAGAAAGGATTGTAAATTGCAATTTTATGATGACTGAACTTCTGTATTCATGACCTCTGATGCCGATGTTCATGGTTTGAAACTCTAAAACGGCAATCCACGTCAGATACGCCATTCTATGTGAATGCGTGAAATCCTGATAAAAGAACATTGAGAATGATGGTGCTTATGTCGAAGAATAAATTCTGCATCTCTAAAGGTCACCCGTTTGAGTGGTATTACTCCTGTCTTCGTAGTTCTTCAACTTTTTGAATTAAAAATAAGAGGATTTACTTTTAGAACGCCTCCTTTTTAGAACGTCCCCAAGAGACTGCAACACAAGTAAAACAAAATGGCTGAACGATACCGTATTTAGCCCCCCCCCCAAAAAAAAAACTGAAACCGCAAGGCATCTCATCTTATATAAACAATATTCAAATAAAATGAATAAAAATATAAGTATATAAATAAAAATGGACATCCATCTTGGATAATGTATCACACAAAATAGTTGTGAACGGTCGAGGAGGATGGAAAGACTGAGAAGAGAGAGAGTACTAATCAGACTTTCACTGGAACAATGAGATGAGGACTGAGATCTTGGGGAAGACTTATTGCTCGTACATCCAAGCGTCGGTTATTGCCAACGAGAAATCAATAGTAAACGGCCGTTGCGATATCAGTCATTTGCAAAGATTATCTCAAAAGGTGGACAGTACTGGAAATCTGGGGAGACATTTTTCACTCAGACTTCAGGGAACACCACAGGTTATTATCAGTAAATAATCTCTGAAAATTATCTGCGCAAGAACTCCAAGTGAGTAAATAATAATCACGATGATCATGATGATGATGATGATGATGATGATGATGATGATACGTTGCCAGAGAACTAAAGGGGATATGGAACATTGTAGAGACACTAGAAACAATGTGGAATGATATCTTTCTTCGCCTGAAGCCTAAATTAAAAATTTATTTATAACCACCCCTACCCCCATAATGCATCCTAATATCTGGCAATATGTTTTTAGTCTCCCCCTCCGCATATAGCATCTCCCAACAAGAAGGTCCCTATATTTGTCCTTTCTTTATACAAATTTAACAATAAATGTAAAAAAAATGACCTATTCTAACTTAATCTACTTTTTATTACAGCCCCGAATTCCCCTTCACTTCCTATGATCTACACCCCTGAAATAAGCGTCCACTTCAATGCACTTGAAAACTACCCTCCCCCTTAACTCAACTGGCCAAGCCCCTAAGACCTCTCATCACCCGCAGCTATTAGTACATATATTTCTCTCCTTCTCTCTCGTTCCTTGTTCCTCGTTTTTACTTGGCTATTGACATTTTCTTATTCAGTGTCTGGTAATCCCTTGTTTTCAACAAACACGTTCTTATTTCTTTTAATTTCGAGCTATTGCACGATTATAACCCTTTTTGATATCCACTTATATATACCCACGGGTTATTGTTTTGAAGTTAAAAAAAATAAACGCTGCATTGACTCTTTTGAATCATAACTTGACATCAGAACTCTTTAAATCTTCCATCACAGACCAGCTTATTTTGCTACCTCGGACGTGCGAAATTTTGAAAGAAAAAGGAAGCATCTCGACTTTAACTGTCAATTCTAACCATCTTCTGTCGATGAGGAGGGGACACTCTCATATATATTTCTTTTGCTTTACCATATTAAAAGAAATTTAAAATTCCATCACTAGCCGCTGCATTTTAATCCGAATCGCCTCATGAATTGGGTTTTGAAATTGAACTTCTTTAACTCACTATGAAACTTCTGTTCATGAACAATATAAAAAACGACTACTTTGCATTCAACTTGAACCTAAGAACACTTGATAACGGCTCTATTCCTTTGCTACTTTAAGAAGTTTCTCTCACTGTAATTTTTTTTTTTAATATTTTTTATTTTATTTTACTTTGTATTTTATTTTTTCCTTCTTTATATTTAATACTTTTTTGTAATTTTATACTATTTTATACTTTTGATCGCTTATAATTTTTATCCGTTTATTCTTCCAATTTTTATTATTTTTTATATTTTATATTTTATTATATTACTTATTTCTTTTATTATTTTATAATTTATACTTCGTTTAATTATTAAGCTGTCAGTCGGATACCCCTTCTAAACAAAGGCTGAACTGCCAGACAGCGCTTAACAGGTCGAATTCTTATAAAAGGGGATATATACAATGCAAAATAAGGGTTGTAAGAATAGTTGGTCAACAATTTATAGCAACGGAGAATAAGTGTAATAAGGAAGGCAGGTAATATTTATGGATGACGGTTGATCTAAGAGATCGCAAATATTTGTCCCTATTTGGAGGCGGTTTACCAACACAGATTAGAGGGTTTCCATATTTAAATTTTCTTTTGTGTCTACAACGGGATATAATTTCTGGTTTAAAGATATTCATTTTGGGGTGCTGTAATAATCGTTGTGGTCTCTGCGTTGCAAAAGGTAGCAGTATTGTAAACCTGGATTATACGATCTAGATTTACTTTATATTTTCCATTTTAAAGAAAAATTAATGTGTTTTGTTTTTTGTTTTTTTTTTTTTAGGTCTCTTAGTTTTTCCCTTGAGTGTCTCACTAGAGAACGATTGTAGGTGGTTTGAGGCTTCGAAATACCATGGTATAAAGAGTTTATTTATCCTACACCCCTAATTGATCCATATTGAATAAACAAAGAAATCTATATGCCTTAGTATATATTTTATATTATCGTTTATTATTTCTTCATATATATATATATATATATATATATATATATATATATATATATATATATTACTAAAATGCTGCCCAGCATTGACCGGTCGTCAAATACGCTTAAATATTATATTATAATTCATACAGATTTCGTATTTATTGTTATAGTTAATTCTCAACGATTATTATAGTGTATTTTATATATATTAGTGATTTGAAAGGTAAAACAAATATGACTTGGTGTCGTCAATTAGAATGTTAACAAAATCATATAGGTCGCCAGCCTTATCTGTCAGCGTATGACTTAAATGAATACATACACAAAAACTGCAAAAGTAACGTTGTTTAGCCTACAACTTTAAATTAAGGCATGCACTGAGAAAAAAAACGTATACAAACAGCTTACATTAGGCCAAGGTCTTAGCAGCTATTTTACCGGCTCAAACCCAAAAAATTTCAACTCTAACCAAATATTCAGAGAGGAGTTTGATAGACTTTTTACACACACACACCGATAGGGTCACTTACATATATTTCCGTGTTTCATCTTAAACTCTGCGCAATTATGTAACGATATAGGAACTATGTATGGAAAGAATTAATTGTAATAGTTTAATTAAACCAATAATCTAATAAGAACTCATAAAAAATCAATAAGTAATTAACGTTTGTCTTTACAAGGAATATGCCAATTAATTAACCTTCATTTAGTCGCTCGCATATCTATGACTAAGTATATTAAGAAGTTCGTTTTTAATAATCTTTAAATAGAAAACGTAGGCTTTTAATACCAACGTCAGAGCAATAAACAAACTCAACTTTATATGTGTATAGATATATATAACTTATTTCTATAAACATATTTATATATCAACTTAAAGTCTCTCTCTCTCTCTCTCTCTCTCTCTCTCTCTCTCTCTCTCTCTCTCTCTCTCTCTCTCTCTCTCTGTATATTCATAAACTACTGCTACGGTTTTTTTTTAGATGAACCACCATAACTACCTATGTACTAAAAGTTTTATTTGATGTTTGTCATTGACGTTCATACGAAGGAAATATGACAATATCTAGAGAGTCTTAGTCGCATCTTTGAAACCATTATTAGGTAAATTTACTTTGAAAATATAGAAAACTGAATAATAATATATATTTTTTATTAAATTATTAAAATCACTTTTTCTCGGACTTTCTTTGTTAAGAGTACTTTTTCATAGAAAAAGATCGGATACTTTGCTGCATTCAGCAATTTTGTGGTTCAATCTTTCGTCGCTTTGTCCAATGAGTCATTTTATATAGCTCACAAACAAGTTGCGCAATAGACAGCATAGAATATGCATGGAAACAAAGCAAGTTCATTTGCATATATTCTTTAAAAATGCATGGTTTTATCAGCATAACATTTAAATGTTCGCAAATGCACCAAAATATTTGCATCTGCTTCTAAGAGTACGGTTCGTTAAAATTGTTGAGAAATACTACTTAGAATGTATGTTTGTACTCGAATTTTAATCTTTCATTTCTGACTCTGGTGCAATATCTACTCGTAATAAGTTCAGTCGGCTTCCCTCTTCAATAAATTCATAAGTGGTCCCCTGTTGTGTGTATATCCCGCTCAAGAGAGATGATTAGTTTTTTTGTTTTTTTTCGGGGGGGGGGGTACAATTTTTTTTTTTTTTAGGGAGGTGTCGCTGCTTTCGCACATACAGCGCCCGGCATTCCCAAATGACCACCCATCTGGTACTTATCTGGTTCAACGGCACTAATCTCAGTGATTTAAGGGGAATCGTAATGTCAACATGATTTCAATGTAATTTAAACTTTTTCCAAAAGTAAACTAATAGCAAGTATTCTTATTCACTCAGCCGGCAGCATGCAGCATATGTAACAATCGAAAAGAAATAAAATATAAAATAAATATTTTTTTACGAACTCAATACACTCATTTTCTACCGAACTGCATAATTTTGCATTTATGACACTTTATGTATAGGTTTTTTTTTAATTGTTTTTTTTTTTTTTTTTTTTCTAATTTCGATTTTTCTTCCATGTTTGCCTTGGAAACAAACACATGTAGCAAGAAGCTTCGATACAATACAAGTTATTTTAAACGAACAGTTTGAGTAAGTTAAAATATGCAGATGAGTATAAACAATTGGTTACAATTATTAGGTTTAATTTTTTTATTTGTGACTAGTTTGGCACCCGGTGTTGCCCGGTCGTAAAATATGTTCAAATATATTTTAATTTATGCAGATTTCGAGTTTATTAGTATAGAGCTAATCCTCTATTGTTTATTATATTGTAACTTATATAAAATAGTGATTTCAAATGAAAAAAATGACTTTATTGCCATCAACTATAATCGAAACCAAAACATTTACCGCTCTAGTCTTAGTCATTACCATTTAAACAATCGTCAGATGGGCAAGAAACAATTAAAAAAATAAACCGATTTTGCTGCATAAATATGCTCCTACGTACAAGACAGGTTAAAGTTGACTAACGCCTGCCAGGTCCTATTTTTTTCAATTATGACCCCATAGTAGCTATTCTTTTTATTGCATTTTCACCCTAAACAAGCAACAGTGCCACTATCTGGGACATAATTTGTAGGGATACTATGTGGGGTGCTGGGCAGCTAGATATCTGTTTAGATTACACTTGAACATTTGCATGTCGTGTTGAGAGTATTTACGTCGAGGTGGTACTAGAGCTTGTAATTCGTCGGACCACCTACCATTAAAGTAAAGCAGAGGGATGCAATATTCCGATAGTGCGGGACCTATTACGTTGAAGACTCTCTTTGTCTTAGAGAGAAAGCATAGTAGTAGATGCACCAGCCCAAATGTGGCAACAGTACTCCATAATTTTGACCCCTATAGTAGCTATTTTTACCGGCAAAAAACATAAAAAAAACAATTCACACAAATTGCATTCGTGTACTCGCTTCGCGCCGCTCCGAAACCTTGCGTCTCTGGGGAGATGCACCTTGAACCAATAAAGACAAACACAGGCATAATGAGTTTTATAAATTTGATTTCTTGGTTATTATACAACATAGAAGCTTAAACGAAGAACTGGTCGCAACTCTGTTGGACTGTTACTCGATTAAAACTAGGTATTGACGAAATTTTATAATGAAATAAAAAACATTATTCTAACAGTTTTACAATTGCAAAACTAGACACGTCTGTAGAAAATTAAATTTTCTTGTGTTTGGTAGAAGTTATATGTTGTATTTTTTCTTTGCTTAAATATTTTAAATATTAAATATATTATATACGTATTTAGAGGGTGGCAAGATAAATTTATCGCCCTAAAGAAAACATCACTACAGTTTTATCTTAAAACCTTTATTTTTATAACCAATTCAGGTCACTTGATTATGTAGTAGAAATGACATTTATCAATGTAGCCGCATTCAGATTCAATCACCGCCTCGACATGGGTCCAGAATTGGGAGCATACCTTTTTCACAAGCGCTAGCGGAAGCTCGACGAATACTCTGCGGATGGCAGCGATCAAACTGACTTTGGTGTTGTGGGAGTTTATGTGGGTGATGCTTTTGACGTATGGGAAAACGAAGTCGTCTAGCGGTTTCAGGTAAGGGGAAAAGGGGGGGGGGGCAGTAAGAAAATATATAAAGTCGTAGCACTCATTCTGAAGCCAAAACTGGATATCTTTGGACTTGTGGGACGGCGCCAAGTCCTGCTGCCACAACCAGGGTCTGCCAGCTGATTGCACAAAGTGATCACCCCACTCTTCAGCATATCCAGATGTGAGGTGACATACAAAGATATGAGGTGGTATGATCTGGTCCTCACTTGAAACCACACCAAAGAACATAATCGCGGCTGAAAACGTCGTTGAGCTTTGCCCTCAAGCATTGAAATGTCCGGATTTGCATTTTGAGAGTGCTGGCAATGGTCCTGTTGGCATAACTTGGATCAGTAGAGAGCATGAGTTGTATAGCGGCGCATCTCCAATCTCACTCGTTGAACATTGTGCCAGTTTTAGACATGATAAAAGGCCCCTATCGCTCTTAGGATTTGTACAGAACTGGCCAACTATATCAATACTTACAGCTTAATATGCATGCGTTTGTGTGTGAATCTGTTCATGTGGTTCTTAAGCAAGTTGAGCTTCTGTATAACTCACGAAGATCGTGCATCAGGATGATCTGGTCTACATGAAGCCCTCTTCGTTAGTCGCAGCTATTCTTTAATATGAAGGACTGCAGCTTTTTACCCGCTACACCGAGAGTAGCAATGTTAATCGGTTACATGCGAAACCCAAAATAATTTTTTAGATGAGGATTTATAGTTTGTATTATTTGGATCACTCCGACTATTATTCTCACAACGATTCGTCTGTGGCATAACGGATGAAATTCTAAGTAAAATTCAGTTGTTTGTGACACTCTCTAGAGATTGAAGGTTCAATGTTCGATGCAGGCGATACTAAGGATACAATTGCGAATTACTTAAGACTTCTATTCAGACATGGCTGACGGAACAACAACATGTTATTCTTGTGAATTAAATAGTTATGTTCGAAATTTCTTGCAGTATCTCAACAAGAGTTCGACAATATAAACTTGAAGAATGTTGGGGTTTAAATAGCTAGTTTCATAGAAAGATTCTAGAGTCGGACAATAGACACCTGAAAAAGATTGGAGGTTACATCGGCCAAAATGTTTTGAAAAAAAAACACTCAAGGTTATAATCCAAATAATCTAAATAATACGTATAATATGTATACCTGAGTTGTCCGTCATTTCAATTATAAGCGATTACTTTGATGATCGTCATCAGTAGGATGTCGGTTGGTTGGCTGTTTTTGTTTTACGGCATATCAACTCTTTTCAGGTTGTTTAATGCCGAATCCAAAGATTTTGAAGAACAATTTTTTAATAGAATATATTTGTTGTTTTCAAGTCCGTTTCTATTTAACCCATAGTTGGGACCCTAACAGGTATTTCCAGTCCGCGTCAGAGTGGACCTGGGAGCAATGGTAATTAAAGGGTTGTTCCACACTCCCCAAATCCCGCAAGCTGGTGCCTCACCTCTGGATATAGTTTAAGGTCATATACAGGACCCGTCAGAAGGATGTGTGACACGGAATAAGCTCAAAGCTTTATCTGTAGTTATCTTTAAAATAATGTATATCCAAATTATCCGCCTAAAACCAGAATAAAACGGTGAAGATCACAACCCTAACCCGACTATTTGCAAAGGTGGGTTGTGTGAAATTTATCGTCAGGTTTCATACATTGTATTCAGGTTGATTAATATTTAACGGCGATAGAATAAAGAGTGCTTAAGATCAATTTGTTAAGTACAAGATCTCTATCTGGTCATGGATGACCGAACGAGGACATGACACCTCCCTAACTTAAACGATTTCGTTTAAAAGTCCGTACAGATTCCTGAGTCTGACGGGAATATCCCGAGGAAGACAAGATACACCTGAAGAAGGTCGGAGGTTACATCGAGCGAAACGTTGTAAGAATAACAATGAAGATAAGAATAGTAATCCTGCACACTTAAAATAACACAAAAGAATTGCTCAGATTGATTTATAGTTTAGTACTTGGCACGTTTTAACTTGCCACGTGCAAAGACAGAGACAACCAGAAGTCGACGGATTCTAATGTCGACGAGATGAAGACAGTAGTTCGAATAATCCAAATGACACAATATATCAATCCTCATCTCAAAATTCTGAAACCTATCTACTTATATATGAAAAGCACTTTGTGTGTGTCTGTGTGTAAGAGTTTGTTTCCTCTCGACTCCGAAACAAATGGGCCCATTTATTTAACTTTCATAGGAATTAACTTTATGT
This sequence comes from Euprymna scolopes, assembly GCF_053919585.1. NCBI lineage: Eukaryota > Metazoa > Mollusca > Cephalopoda > Sepiida > Sepiolidae > Euprymna > Euprymna scolopes. The sequence continues at coordinate 145,329,872 of NC_136490.1, forward strand.
GTCTGGAAGTGTTTTTGGTGAGGTTTTCTATCAAAATGTCCCCGATAAACATCGAAAATCGATAATGAAAAAATTTGATTAAAGAAGAAACAATCTGATTTTAATCAAAGTTACCACCCGTATACACCCTACAGGCATGTAAAATCAACATTAGTTTGTTGTTTTTTTATAAGACATGGGTACATTCGAAATGAATGTTTAGAGCACAACTGAACCATGATACTTGACTTTTGCATTTTAAAGTTTAATTCGCGCCATTATATAAAACAAGTTTATAAAATCAGCAATAGACTCTCTACAGTGCAATGTAGATTACACTTTTTATGGACTATATCAGCGTGGAGAGGCATCTGAAACTTCCTCCCGGTGCAATTGATCCTCGACTAAAGTAAGCATTCAATTGATTTGATTAAAAAATGGGTGAATATATCGATTTAGATGACAAAAAATCTATTGAAAGTGTGGGGCATTCGTTGATCGCAATTCAAGCCTGATTTTCCTCGGAATTTCCTGCTAGTTACATAATTAAAATGTTGAAAGCAAACTGGATTTCTTTGAAAAATAATAACTTAAATTAAATAGCAATTCTAAAGATTTCATAAAAGAAATTCTTTTAATCCTTTGAAGAATTTGGTGTTAATTTCTTTGGGTTTGAATTATGACTTTGTAATTTTTAGCATAATATAAAGTGAATAAGTATTTTTCACGCACGCGTATATGTTTTTTCGGTCACATCATGTTGGGGTGTGACATTTTATCTTTGATGGAAGGAAGTTTAAGTGTGTGCATATGTGTGCGATGTAAAAAAGCATGTCAGACTTTTTTTTTTAATTAACATCTTATTTCGATATGGGAGAATTAGTTTATCTTATTCATTGTAATTTTTTTTTTTTTTTTTTTTTTTTTTTTTGCTTTTTTGCATTTTCATCCCAAACAAGGCACGGTGACACTTTGGTATTTTGTATTAAAGACGAAAACTTTTAGCAGATAAATTGTTTAATTGTGATATGTATTCTGTTTTATAATAGGCAAATGTTAATATTATTTATATTTATTCCAGTTTTGAATTTATATATTTTTTGTTTGTTTTATTTAATAATAGATTTTCTCGTCCATGAATACGCTCATTATATCTTGCAAGTTGATTTTAAATATACCATAAATAGAATCGACAATTCTACCCTCGTCTCTTCACGAAACCAACTGTAGAACAAGAGTGCCGTTTTCAACGGGTAATTTTTACACTTTTTGAAAGTTGAACTTAATCTAAAGCGAAGATTATCTTTAATATTTTGCATTGAAGACGGAAGCATTTAGCATACAAGGTGTTTAATTGTGATATGTATTCTGTGTTTTACTATAGGCAGATATTAATATTATTATTTCAGTTTTTTCTTGAATTTATATATATTCTTATTTGATTGTTTTATAGTATGAATAGATTCGACAATTCTATTTATTATCAGTGAGTGAAGAATCTATATCCATACTTTCCCTTAAACACGTCAATTGGACTTAATATACGTACATTAATTAATATTACCTGTTTTTTAATGGAGAGTAGAAACTGCATTGTGGATGCAGTATCAGAGGCTCCTGTTACTCTCGTTTCTTCTAATTTGTCCCTCAGTCCTCATTTTTAATGAGTGATTTTTCTGACAAAGGGTGAAGACAAGCTATATTCTAGGTTGGCAGTATTTCGCGTGACCAGTCGCTAGAGGTATCGGAAATTTTCTGTTTCCACGTCTATACTTGTAGCCATGTCACTAATTAGGGTGCTGGAGATAACGTTTTAACTGGGCTGACGTTATCCGCCTGATAGTCACGGACCTGAACCTTGGATTAACCACTAAGGGGGCTGTCCTATCAGCAGGGGCAAAGTACTGGGTCTGCTGTATTGTCATTTGATGAATGGACCATGCAGTAGCTTCTGTAGTGACTTCTTGATGCCATATAAGTGGGCAATTGTTACGGCTTTACCTTATCATGTGTTACAATATATATATGTGTGTGTGAGTGTGTGTGTGAGTGTGTGTGTGTGTGTGTTTGTTTCTTTTTCTCTCTTACTTTCCCTCTCAGCTCTGCTCTAAGCAAGTCCGTTAACCTATTCCACAAATCCCAAAACTCCATCATGAGAAATTTCGAGAAAAAACACACGATTAAATCCAGATCTTCAACTTTCAACATAGCCCCACTACCATGTCTCCTTCTCCAACATCAGGGGTCTATGTAACAACCTTCCAGACTAAACACAGCATATTATTACTGAGCAAAACTGGCTATGTACCAACCTAGAAGAGTTTGAAATTAAAGGATACTCTAACTTAGCTTCCAAATCTGACCCCAAGATCGCCAGGGGCATGGAATATGTGCCTATATAAAAGATGGCTGTCCATGTGGTAGGGAGATCCTAACTTACCCTATATGCACTTGCTCACACTACTGCGTTTATATTTGCTCCCTATCGCCCGCACAACAGCGCAGTTACTATCTTTAAGAGCATAACTGAGAAAATTGACCACATCCTATCTGCTCATCCTTCGGCTAATAATCATTGCTGTGGAGACTTCAACGTTCACAATGTGGAATGGTAAACTCACTCAGATGATGAGGGAAGGTTCTGTTACGATTTCTCCATTGCTTATGACCTCAATCAGATTGTTTGCAAACCCACACGTGTGCCCTATACTGATGGTTAGTACGTAAGTCTCCTAGACCTTTCCTCAAAACTTGCCCTGAGCTATGTTCATCTTCCGTTTTGTCTCCACTGGGATCTTCCGATCACTCTGTTGTATCAGTTAAAAAATAATGTGTAATAAGTCCTCAGACATACTTTTCCATCGTACAGTATATCGATACTCTATGGCTGACTAGGATAGTTTCCGTACATTTATATCAGATCTACCTCTGCGTTCCATATTTAAAAATAATGGGTCCTCTATAGTATCAGACCTGACAGAATGGTTAATTGTAGGTATAGACCGTTTGATACCTTCGAAAAAATTCCAGCAAAAACCTAACAGCCAGCTATGGTTCTCTCCGGAATCTGCTGCTACCATTGTGCACAGAAATCACTTTTTCCATTGCTTCCAACGTAATAGATGTACTGAGACTAAAGCGGCTTTCAGGACTGCCAGCAACCACTGTAAAAGAGTAATGAACAACGCGAGAGAATTGTATGTTCAGTCCGTCAAGTCTAAAGTAACTGAGCAGCAGCTTGGTTCCTACCAGTTTTGGCAAATAGCAAACAGGATCCTGAACAGAAGCGTGCGTTCTATCCCAACCATCATCAATGGATCTGAGGTAATCTAGTCAACATCAAACAAAGCCAAAATCTTTGCCAAGAACTTTGCAGCAAATTCTACCCTATGGGACCAAGGCCGTCCCTCCCCCCCCCATATTTCCTCCTGTATCAGAAAACACGCTATGCGACATACTGATATCTGTACGTGGTTTTGCAAGCTAATCAAAAACCTTGATTCCAGTAAAGCAACTGCTCTGACGGCATTCCAATCATAGTAATAAAAATAAACTTCAACCAGAACTAGCTTCCATACTTACAAAGCTGATTAAGCGTTGTCTTAAAGAGAATTGCTTCCCAACACCCTGTAGAACCTCAGCAGTATTTGAGAATTCAGGTGATCGATTATCTCCCTCTCAGTACAGACCAATACGTCTCCTGTGCGTCATGAGTAAGTTACTTGAATATGTGTAAAAAAGAGAAGCCGTCAACAACCTCAGCAAAAATAACCTTCTTAGTGATATGCAACATGGTTTTTGTTTTGCTAGATCTACAGCAGATGAGCTTACGGTTATATCTCATAGGAATACCGAATCTCTCGACAGATGCTTCCTTTCACTTGCTCCTGACATATTAAAGGCCTTTGATAGGGTATGACATAAAGGTTTACTTCACAGGATCCCCAGCAATGGTATAGCTGGAAATGTCTTCAATTATTACAATCTTTCTCTCTGATAGATTCATAAGAGTAGTGGTTGATGGGCAGAAATCAGAAGCTCTCAGTATTAATGGTGGAGTCCCTCAGGAGTCTATCCTGGGTCCAACTCTTTTCCTGATCTACATCAATGATCTTCCAAATAACATCTTTAGATTATTCGTAGGCATTTATGCTGATGACATTACCATCTATGGCAGCACATCAAAGGCTGTAAATTATCAAGTTCTCTCTGATTCTCTCTTCTCTGATCTTGAGCATGTGGTACAATGAGGAAAAAGTGGCTGATTAACTTTTAATGCATCTAAAACTAACCTCCTATCTTTACATCATGAACGCTCTGATCCCCATCTGGCATCAATTGAAATGAATGGTTCTCACCTTGGAGATGCTCCATATTTTGAGAAGCTTCTGGATTTGGCCTTTACTCCTGGTCTAAAATGGAACACGTACACCAAATCCATTGCCAGTGTTGCTGGAAAAATGGTGGAATCCTTCTATCGATTCAGTGGATATCTACCTGCTGATGCAATTCTTTACCTATATAAGAGCCAGGTACGTCTAAGGATGAAGTAGTTTTGCCAAATCTGGGCAGTAGCTGATAGAAAAAAGCTTATCCTGCCTTGACAGAGTTCAAAATAGACTTTGTGGCCTAATAGGAGATGTCTTTTTCTTTTCCCTGCGACCTCTTTCCAATACCAGGGACGTTACGAGCCTGCCTCTGTTTTATCGTTATTTTCATGGTAAGTGCTCATCTATCTATGGTTCCCCCCTCGTCAAACATTCACGAGAAACACTCATCTAGCTGGAAACACTATCAATAGATTCCTTCACTCTTTATCTGTACTTGAACCTAAGCGTAAATTCCATGAATAAAGCTTCTTTTTTAGAACTGCAGAACTGTCTTCCGTTTGCCTGGTTTCAAGGTGACTACAATCTGATCGTCTTCAAGTCCAATGTAAACAAGATTTGATTAGCCGTTCCCCTTAAGTAATCTAATTAACCAAATTTACACTTCTAACGATTACTATGATAGTGTCCCTTTGAGTACTGTACACTCTTTAACATTTATCCTCGAGTGACAGACAACCATACATATAGACATTTTCCTTATTATAGATATATAGATAAGTGAAATAGTCTTTGTGTGTGTACATTTCCCTGCCCAACTACTCTGTCAATTTTCAGTCTACAGACTCGAGATTTGACATAAGGGGTTTTGAGATTTGGAAAATCTTTTTACTCGAGTTTTGGCCGGGAATTTGGCTGTCAAGGAGTCAAAGTTCAACGATTTAACTTTTGAAAACTCTACCAAACTCCTCCGCCAATTTTGGGTCTAAACACTAGAAATTTTAGATGTAGGTTACTTGGACATGGGTCAATCTTTTTAATTTGATTTGAGCCCAAAACAATAAATGTTAATGGGTCAAAGTTTTAAAAATTTGACCAATGCGATCTCTACCAAATTACTCAGCTAAATTTCTGTCTAAACATTTGAAATTTTAGATAAAGTGTATTCAGACATAAGGCAAGCTTTTTAAATCCGTTTTTGGCCGACAATTTGGCTGCCAAGAGGTCAAAGTTAAAAAGATTTGACCTTTGCGGTCTCTAGCAAACTATTCAGCCAATTTTGGGTCCAAATATTTGAAATTTTACATAAAGGGTATTAAGACATGTAGCAAGCTTTTTAATCAGTTGTTGGGGGACAATTTGGCTGCAAAGAGGTCAAAGTAGACAGAGTTGCCCTTTTCAGACTCTACGAAACTCCTCCGCGAATTTGTGGTTTAAACATTTGAAATTTTAGATGTCGATTTAAAGTTATTAACAGTATATAGGGCCCGAGCCAAGCCGGGCTGAACTGTTGGTATATATATATATATATATATATATATATATATATATATATATATATATATGTGTGTGTGTGTGTGTGTGTGTGTGTGTGTGTGTGTGTGTGTGTGTGTGTGTGTGTGTGTGTATGTATAATACGTATGAAATACGTTTGAAAGCGTAATTACAACGCAATAAAGAACTATTTACTTCTCTAAAATTAATAATTTTGCATTATACGCCATTTTCAGTATTTTATACATCATTTTTTTTTTCGCTATAATGTTAATTTGAAGAAAAAAAACAGTTAGTAAAGAGCCCGCGTGTTGTTGTCTGCGATATTATTTTGAAATGCCGAAAGAATGCGTTTGACGAACCCAACCAACGCTTCTATTACGGAAAACACAACCTGACTACATCTACATCCTGGCACAATATATTCTCACATTTAAAGAACATATCATGTCCGAAGAAAAACTCGTATTTGCATCGAACACAGCAGGCATTTTCAACAGCATTTGTAGTTTAAATTTATTTTTTCGAAATTCAACCAAGTCCGTTAAATGTAGACAGAATGTTAATAAACTATAACATTTAAAGTTTTCGTCTTATTTTCGCACATGTATTATATATTTTCATTTGGCGTTTCTTTACTTAATTTAATTAAATCGTCCGTCTATTATAACACACACACACACACACACACACACACACACATATATATATATATATATATATAATATATATATATATATATATATAATATATATATATATTAAGTTACCATAGCTGAACGAATTAGTTAAAGAAACACCAACTGATACATGACATAATATTATATCATGTTTTTAAATTTATGTGAATAGATGAAATAATTATATACATTTGTATAACTTGCATTTGCACATTTAATTTAAAGTGCAATTGTATATTGTGATATTAATTTTAGATCTATATCTGCTTATTATTATGTTTTCTATTCATTAGATTTGCAATAAAGAAACAGGGGCTTTTTGTTTTATTTAATACTTTCTTTTAAAAAGAACAATATCCAATTCACCTCGGACATTTATTTTTCCACTAATGACCTTGAATTCGCTTCTCGTTGACAATTACATTCAATTATAATTTAGATTGTAGTTATTTTCCATCGAAATAATTATTAGTTACAATTTTCTGGACACAATGTTTTCATAATAATTATAATATAATTATCAATATTCCATTTTTTTTTCTTTGAAGGTTTACATAAAAGAAAGTATTATGTTTCGGGTAAGTGTCAATCAAATCCTCTATTCTTGAAGACTGTTGCTTTAGATGCTTTAGACCATTGTAGGGTGGTGAAATTGTCATTTTGATCTCTCATCAACAGTAAGAATTATTCATTTCTTTTCAGTGGTGATAGTAGTAGGCGTAAGGTGATTTTATGTTCTTCTCTTATGGCTAGAATCATAGAAGCATTTAAAAAGAATAACAATTAACTCCAATATTTTCTCTTGGTTTTTATTTTTACATTAATCATTACGTCCAGATTAACTGCATCTTTCCCTTTCAACTCTTATTGGGCGGTTGTAGCTATGAAAACAGCGCTCACTTTTATGCAAAACTTCTCAGAGGCATGAACTCTTTCGGTTCTGACACGTATTTTCTTTCATGACGACCTCTCCGCTACACGTTAACTTAATTTCTAACTTGAAATTAAATGGAAAAATTTTATTTGCCTACCTATCTAATTCGCATAAATAAACTACGAATTATTTAAGATTTTTACCACGTCTGACAGAACAAGAGAATGCTACCTTCGTGGAGTAAATAAAATGTTCTGTTTGAAACAATGGAGTATTCTCGAGTTCAACAGAAAATTTCCCGAGTTCGACAAGACATATACGAAGAAGATCGAAGGTTACACTGACCGAAATGTTGTGCAAATAACACTCAAGATAAGAACAGTAGTCAAAATAATACGAATTATCAATCTGTATTTGTTTTCACGTCGTTTTTGTTTTGCAAGTTTATCTTAACGTTTCTGCATATTTTCTAATGTCTTAGCTGATTTCGATGATTAAGACAGACGTAACACATTTTTGCTTACCAAGATCCCTCTTTCCAGCAACTTGCGCATACAGAATTGTAGATTAATGAATATGGTGCCACGAAGCCATACCCGCCGGGGAAGAGTCGTTCGACTAGTATGAACATAAATTACTTTTCGTCAGCTGCGAGAATGTCGATATAAAAATCCAACTACAAATAACGGCGTCTCTCTTGGGAGACGCCATGCAATTAACGGATCTTCAGCTGAATGCAGCTGGCATTTTTAATAGTCTCCACACTCGGTGGTTGTCCTTTTTCGAATTTCCATATTTTTAAAGACGCACACATTCTCACACATGGAGATGAATGTTGTGTGTGCATTACTTTTCAAACCCGTTTTAAACATTAAATATTTTAAAGGCGCAAAATTTATTGTTTGACCTTTTTCATGATGTTGTGCATATAACGATAGAAAAGCGATTGTCGGAATGTCTGACCAAGAATTGAAATATAACCGCTAACCCATTTCTTTAATCTGAGATTTATTGGTTACAAAATACGGTCTCTATCATATGCATAATGCATGTATACATGTTTGTAGGTGTGTATGTATATGTATTCATATGTATATATGTCTATGCATCTACAGGGTGAAACGATAAAACTGTCACCCTAAAGAAAATAACACTACAGCTTCATTCTAAAAATTTTATTAAAAAAATTTAATTCATTTAACTTGATTATGTAGTAGAGTAGACATCTATTCAATATAACCACCTCGATACGGATCTAGAACTGGGAGCATGCCTTTTCCACAAGCGTCGGCGGGAGCTCGGCGAATACTCGGTAGACGGCGGCGATCAGACTAGCTTTGGTGTTGCGGGAGGTTATGTTGGTGATGTTCTCGACGTATAATTAAACGAAGTCGTCCAGCAGGTTCAGATCAATGGAGGAGAAGGGCCAGTAAGAGAAGGGTACAAAGTCTGGGTCTCTTTGGACTTGTGGGCTGACCCCGAGTCCTGCTGCTACATCCAAGGAGTCAGCACACTTTTCAGCACATCCAGGTCCATTTTGATATTGACTTTCAAGCCGAAAGATGTGAGGTGGCATTATGTGGCCTTTACTTGGAAGCAGATCAATGACCATAAACCTGGCGGAAAAAATTATTTTCATCACTCTGAGCACGTCCCTGTTATTCGTGGCAATCAAGCGATGCATTTAAAGGGTGCTGGCAATGGTCCTGTTTTCATGATTTGGATCGGTAAATAGCATGAGTTGTACAGCGGCGCATCTCCAAGCTCGCTCGTGTAACATTGTGTCACTTTCAGACATTATAAAAGGCCCCTATCGCTTAGGGATTTGTACACAACTAGCCAACTAGAAGATGGTCTGCAACAAAAATAAGTAGATGGTCTGCAAACAGAAATGCAATCATATCGTCCTTTCTAGGGCGACAATTTTATCGTTTTACCCTGTATGTGTATATGTGTGTGTTTACAAGTATATGTATGTACATATATATATATATATATATATATATATATATATATATATATATATATATATATATATATTTATACACACATATAGTATGTATTATTATATATATATATACACATATAGTATGTATAATTATATATATATATACACATATAGTATGTATAATTATATATATATATATATATATATATATATATATATATATATATATATACGTTTTATTTTTTATTACCGTATTTTTTTGTTAAGTTACATTATTGCTTCGGCTACACGGCCGTTTTTGGCCGTCATGTAGCTTCCTCAGACTTTTACAGAAATGTTCGTTTATGGTGGAATGAAAGGGTGAGTGGTGTCAGGGGAGGGGTGCGAGAGAAAAGCGGAAAAAGAGGAAGGGAACAAGGAGGAGAAGTGGGAGGGGGTGCTTGATATGTCGGTAATGTTTTAGCTTTGGAGTTTAAGGACATTAGGTGGTGTAGGGGGTCTGGGAAGTTCATCTCTGGTGTGGCTGAGGGCATAGGGATACATGGAGGGGGGATGGAGATATGTGGGGGTAGGAGGAGGGGGTTATTTTAAATTTCGAGTCCTAGGGTTTAGGTTGTTGGCGTCTCGTTGGTGAGATGATTTCTTGATAAGTATGTCTTGAGCTGTTGGGTGTTCGCTTAGGTTTATCTATTTGATTTTTATTTGTTGTTAAGTGCTTGGAGTGGGTTAGCTTGCGGCCGTACGCAAGAGCACACACATGCGTACATACACACGTATGTAATTAAAGAGACGCTCATCTGTACACATACATCTCCGCCTAGGCATGTAAACACATGCACGTATGCGTACATGCATGCATGCATATAAACCCGCGCTGCTCCCGCTGACCTCAAATTTTCCTTAAGGTGTTAAATCGAGCATGTGCGCGTAAGCATGGATGCACACATATACAGACACTCGCACATCGACACCCATATACCCATGCAGTCGTATACATGGGCCTGCATGCATATACTGGTTCAGACATACTTGCATCCCCACGCATATATGCAAGCTCACGCACACATGCAGATACTTATATTCGTGAACACATACATCGACATATACACAGCTGCACGCTCCTACATACGTATGTGGACAGCAGGTAGCGGGCACATATACTCTCATATATACACACATATACATAGGTACGTACACATATACAACGTTACCTCCACGTACACACGGTCTTGTAGAGCAAACATATATTTTTTATTACCGTTTTATCTGCTTAGTTACACATGTTTGTTTGTATATATATATATATATATATATATATATATATATATATATATGATGAATATGAAAATTAGTGGCTACACATATGCAAATATGTTTCAGTGAACACCCTGCTAGGGAAAATCACATCATCAGGCCAAGAATATCTTGGCCTGATGATGTGATTTTCCCTAGTATGGTGGTCACTGAAACATATTTGCATATGTGTAGCCACTAATTTTCATATTCAACATATTCATATGGCTCTGTCTAAACATTGAGCACTCTTTGGTAGACACATTGTGTTTTTTTTTGTTTTTGTTTAAATAACTAAACAATACTACTAACAATATGTGCATATATATATGTATATATATATATATATATATGTGTGTGTGTGTGTGTGTGTGTGTGTGTGTGTGTGTATATGCACATTGTTTCGATTTTATATTAAAAACATTTTTTTAATGTTGATATCATCCAAACTATTTCAAATAAACAGACCAATGATGTTCCCGGTAATGTGCTTTTAGCTTCAAAGAATATATGCTGATTTATTGCATTTCAATGAATAAAGCAAAGAATCATTCTGCAGTTACACACACACACATACACACACACACACACACACATATATATATATATATATATATATATATATATATATATATATATATATATATATATATATATATATATATATATTCGGCGAATACATATATTTTCTTATTTGTTTCTTTTTGTTTGTTTTGGAATAATGTGCTTACTTTTTAATCATATTTGATAGATTCTGAAGGTCACTTACCACCCCAAAATATAAAACTACATTTTTATTCTTAAGTTGCGAAACACGTGTAAGACAGTAAAGTAGAATATATAGCCATTTGTGCGTCAGAAGCAGAAATCCGTCATTGAATGCAAAAGTGCATTGAAAATGGTGCTTGCGCTCGTGCGAAACGATCGTTCATCGCTGACAAACGTACATTGAGAATATTAGTGATTATGTTTGAAAAACTAAATGTTTAAGCTCAAAAGGTCCCTCTTTTGATGGTACCATTTCTTTGATTCTTTGATTTTTATGGTACCATTATAATTTCTAACTAAGAACGATTTCACAGAGTTAAAATTGTTTTTTTAATTCTTCTGCAGCAGAGTGATGTCTGAGGAAAAACTTGATTGTATCTCCTTGCCGTTAGATTAATGTGTAAGGCCCCAACTAGTGTGGAATATTATAAATACGGAGAATGTTCACGTACATCATGCGCATGTTTATGCGGTAAAATACACATACTTCCGGCTAAGGTGGCGTGAACAGATTCCAGAATTGTCAAATCAAAACAAAATCAATCAAACTACCACCGTTTCAAGTCCTGTTACATTCTCCAGCAGTGCAGTTAACCGTTTCTCTGATAAGTCACCGCTTATTACGACCAGAAGCCCTTCGAGGATAAGGGTTAATGAAAGCGTTTGATTGACAGATGATGAAGAATATTATGGGAGGTTTGAAACTGATGAATTAAACGAACAAAAGCTGATTACTTATGAAGACATTTTACTGCAAATATTTGTTGACTGACAGCGAGATCCAATGTTGCCCGGAATTGAATGATGATCAACGAATGGTTCACGCTCCAATATTTTCCCTGCAGTGAATTAGTTCACAATACATTGTAGTCTACATTGCACTGTACAGAACTTAATATACTATTTTATATATAACGGCTTGAATGGAAGTTTAAAATGCAAAAGTCAAGTATCATACTTCAATTGTGCTTTAAACAGAAACCTTTATTTCGAACGCCCTACTGCCATATCAAAAGGCATACTGTTGATTTTATATGTCGAACCTTTCAGCTTATGTGATAATTAAACTTCTCAAATGCACTTGTGATGTTAGGCTGTATAAGGAGTTAACTTTGGTCAAAATCGCTTGTTTCTACTTTCATCCAATTTTTTCGATTATCGATACTTATCAAAGACATTCCGACACAAAACAGATCTAAGAACACTGTCAGATAGATAAAGTACATCTTTATGAAATTTCATTAAAAGTCGGTCCAACAGTTTCGGAGTCCGTAGAGAACGAACGCACACAGGCACACGCACACAAAGCTCCTTTTGCATAATAGTAAAGATATAGAGATATTTGTTGTTGAAATCTTAACTTATTTCTTTCTTTATTTGGATAACTCATCTCTTTGATGTCCATCCCCATTATTCGTCCCTTCAACAAGTCATTGGTTAGCTCTCAAAGGTCAAGGGCTCCTTTCCTTGGAATAGTGTTTGATGTTTTATGAGCTATCGAGAAATTCGAGTACTTATTTATGGTCATTCCTGACGTCTCAGATTTTTAAGTAAAGCGGTCGAAAATAAGAATTTTTATTTTTTCAGATGAACCAGTTTAATGTATTATACTTTATTCTCCGTATGGTCTTTACTTGACTCTGTTGGATTCCAGAACTAGAATTCACCTGGTCTGGTGGAGTATCCAACTTAGTGCTGCTATGTATGGAAACATCAATGGAAGAATATTATTCTCATGGACAGCAGCGTGCACATTTCTATTCATTCCGATATCCTTTCTGAAGGTTCTGGTTGTGTTTATTAATGCCTTAAATTCCTTCTTGGTTTTTGCAAACAGCTTTAGGTCATCCATGTACATTAGGTGGTTTATTCTTTCATTTGTATTAGTGAATTTATATTCGACTTGCATTTTCTTAGTACCAGACATCATTGCTATGATGAACAGTAGTGGTGATAGGGAATCCCTCTTTGTATTTTAATCTCAGTTATGTGTTGTTGTTGTTGTTGTTGTTGTTATTATTATTGTTATTATTACTATTATTATTATTATTATTTATACTTATTAGTTCTCGCGTGGGTCATCACCACAGATTGGTCACTGTCTAGGAGTTTCCGGGATTCTGACTGACAACAAGTCTCCCCAGATTTCCAGTACTCTTTACCTCTTTCGATAACTTTTGAAAATGAATTTGAGTTATAGCAGCAGTCGTTTTCTATTAACTTTTCGCTGGCAATGACCATAACCATCACTGGAATCTGGATGACAATAAGCATCCCCAAGGTTCCAGCCCTTTTCACGCCCATCATGTGGAGGTCTGACTCTCTAGTTTTTTTTTGTTGTTTTTTTTCAGAGGGGATTATTGTTATTTATTATTAATAATAATTTCAGAACATTGTTGGTTTCTCTTTCAAATGACTCCTTTTTTTTCTTCCTACTGCTATAATCTTAAAATATCCGTACATATATATATATATATATATATATATATATATATATATATATATATATATATAATATTGTAGCCACATATTTGACATACACTTATATGCTCAGCATGTTTTTCAAATACTTTTAGATCAGGTGTGAGTTCAAGCGCGGGTTTATCTCTCTCTCCTCCTCCTCTCTTTATATATCTATATATCTATATATCTATATATCTATATATATATATATATATATATATATATATATATATATATATATATATATATATATAAGGGATTGCGGCTTCTAACAAACCTCCCAAGATGAGCATAAATTGTGTTTTGGGAAAACCACTATGTTACACCGTAGGCAACAAGTAGCCCCTAGCCAATCAAACAGGTGGTGTTTAATGATCATAATTGCTTCTTAAAATTACATATGTACCTACATTAATCCATGTGAATATAATTATATCCTCTATAATTCGCAAACTACTCATACATACATACATGCATACATACATACATACATACATAGAGCTATGTGCATTTGGGCAAATAAAATTTTAGATTCCAATGTATGTCTACAGGCATAAATATGAGAAATTGATAAGCGTGTTATTGCTTTACAGTTTGCATGCCAAAATAAATTTCACAAGAAAAGTATGACTTTCCTTTCCAGTGATGAATTTCCGCATCTTTGTTTATATATATATATATATATATATATATATATATATATATATATATATATACACGCGCAAATAAACTTCTTAAGTGGGCGGTCAAATACTCGAGGCCTGCCACGCAACTATAATTATGCTCAGTAGATAAAATGCAAAAAGGATTTCGCCCGTAGACTTTTATTTTATTGCTGCTAGGCCGAGGATAAAAGAGGACATTTGCGCTTATAAAGCAAATGTCCCCTTTTACATATCGATTCTCTTCTGTTTTATCGATTTAAACGTTATATTAAATCGATACGACCGCGAATTAATGCGAAATTTTAAACGACTGGACGCTCTTTCCGTTTAATAAACACTTTACATATTTAAAATTCTAACGACTATGGTTGTTTCGTTGGGAAAAAAATGGACAAATATATTATTCCCAGCTTTCAACAATAAGAGTCATTCTCAAGATACACTTCAAGAATTATCAGTAAATGAATCCCCGTAACACTCACTTTCCAAGCATAATTCCGCATGGGGTACTAGTAGCTTCTCGTTTTTTGGATCCATAGCTAAAGTATCCATAATCTTTTCCTTCTCGATTAGTGACGTTCTGCAGCTGCTTGGGATAGTTCAATGTCGAAAGGGTCTTATATCGTCTCAATCACCTCTTTTTCTTCTTCTTCTTCTTCTTCTTCTTCTTCTTCTTCTTCTTCTTCGTGAAGCTCATAGCTTTGATCACCAAACAGATGCTAGTAATTCATCAGTAAGAGTCGGTCTCAAGATAAAGATACTCCTGAAGAAGGATGGACATTATATGGGCTGAAACGTCGTAAGAATAACACCCAGGATGCGAACAGTAGTCCAAACAATCCAAATAATCCAAATAAATAACTACTCTTCTCTTTGTTTCGCTTTTTAATTTCAAGCTTCTTCAGTCATTTTCGCACGAGATACATTTCCATCGTAGAGAAACGGTGACATGTATCTTTGTGCCAGACATTTTTTTTCACCAAACGTGTCTGATAAATGTGTTTTACAACATCAAAGATTGTCTTTCTACAAACAACTTTGCAAAGGCTCTAGGTTTGTGAAATACATTAGCACTGGACTGCTGCTCTGCAGATAACTTTGGAAGACCTCTGCTAGGATTCGACATTCAGAGGTCACCTTGTGAGAAAGTCAGTTTTAGAGAAACGTTTTAAAAGAACGCGGTGTTAGGCCTTACTCAAATGTGAAAGAGCGAAATAAGTTGTGTGATAAACACAAACCAAATAATGAGTTCATAAGCAAAAGAAGCCACAATCGACGGTTTCAGGCTCTCTTTCTCTCTCTCTCTCTCTCTCTCTCTCTCTCTCTCTCTCTCTCTCATCTCTATCTCGCTCTACCCATCTACCTGCCCAAAATAAAAAGAAACTTCCATGAATTTCTTACCTAGAATTGCCCATCTATAGAACACAATACTGCGAGTTTGCTTTCCAATTGACTACAATGTGATCGTTTTCGATTTCAATGTAAAAAAAATTATTTTTGTCCAACCCGCCTAAATAAAAAAAAATCACGACAATTATTACCAATCATCAAGGCGTTGTCTTACCGTCCAGGTGGCATTTATTTAACCTTTGTCCTCAAGTGGTTTTGAGCCTTGATAAGTCGTGATACCTTAGTGAAAAAGATGGTATTTTGATATGTTTAAAATCAAAGTATTCATAGATAGGAAAAAATAGGATATCTGTTGATATTTTGAGACTCCTTGCAGAACAAGGAGTATTCATTAGCTGAGACAATGCGGAAGCATAATTCAATAATTTAAGGGTCGCGAATTATCCTCGAGTCTGAATAATCGTAATATAAAAATTTCACCTTAATTGCAAAATTTAAATTTGATTAAACGTTTTTAAGAAGAGTTAAAGTCCATTTGTTTTCATTGTAGATAGTTAAGTGAGAAACGTTAGGAGTATGAAAATGGGTAATTCTTGCCATTTGTCTTTTCTGATTAGACTAGCGAGAGGGGTTGTTTGGAGGTGTTTGTTGGGGGGAGGGTTAAAAAAACGGTGTTTGGAGGTGTAAAAGAAAAAAGTTTTAGTAGGAACGTAGGATTGAACCGCGAAGATGGAAAAGAAATGGAAAAAAAAAACGAGACCTAGCCATCCCGGCCACGAGGGGAGAGGATTTGATGATTTGATAAGCGTGTTAAGTTAAGGTTTATAAAGTGAAATATACAGGTGCGAGGAAGTTAAGTGATGTTTGACCTAGTTTTGCGCTGAAAGCCAGTTACTGTTTCCCCCGCCCCATCATTCGCTTTTCGGAGATGAGGCGATGGAAAAGTAGCTGGTAAAATAGTTGGTAAAAGCCGGGCAAATTAAATACACACGCGACCCCCGTTCTTACGTCGTAGATATTACGATTTAGACGTGATATAAAAAGTTTTAAGGGGGAGAAGCCGATCGAGAAGGCCGACGAAAAAAGCCTTTTGCAGATATACACAAAAGGTGCACACACATACATACATACACATACACACACACATTTTCGCTTTTGTATTTATTGACGACAGAGTGGAAGAATTAATGCTTTGTGAGCATTAGTTTTCTTTTTATTATTTTCTTATCATTTTCTTCAAGCTGAGGATGATGCATCCTACTGGATGGCAGATATTCACCCGCTATCTCATGCATTCTAACCGAGAGAGCTGCAATGTTTGAATTTCGTTTGCACTTGGTAGGTTTTGAAATATATTTTATGAGTCTAGTTGCTCCTATAATTACTGGAATGATGGAGATCTTCCTAAGATTCCAGTTCCTTTGATGTTGCATAGAAGAACCTTGGTAATTTGTCATTTCCTTCTGTAGTATTGGAATCCCAGCTTAAATGCTATATAGGTAGTTTTTAGAAATAGAAGTTATATAAGCATTTTGGGTTTCCCATCAGCAATTTGGCAGAGTCACAAAAGGTTAGGTTTGACAGGTATCAACTTAGATAGAATGCACCGGAAATTAGGGGTGACGTGCACCGGAAATTAGGGGTGACACGAGAATTGTGGTCGAGGGCTTCCGGTTGAGAGTGGTTTTTATGCAGCAGATGAAGCAGATGGGATTTGGGTTTCTCCCCGACAACCAGGGCCCAGATATAGGCTTGCCTTTAATAAACAATTGAAGCTTCAAATCCATCTTGTTGTTATCGATGCATCTGTCTGCAGTGACCACTTCCCAATGAGATGGAGACCAGCGTCCAAGAAGGTATCATCCGCTGGCCAAGGCAAGCAGGTATGTACGCATGATGTTATTTGCACATACACGTCGAGACCTTCCAAGGCAAGAAACTGTGTAGGATAAATGCATACATACACACACCCATATATGTAAGAACACAGACTCTTAAAAGTATCCTTTGAAGTAAAAGCAACAGTAAAAAAAGAATCGAACAGAACAGAAACAAGCAAAAGTAACGATTAGCAAAGTGAACAATTAAATAAGTAATAAATAGAAGGACGCAAAAGTAATTCATGTAACACTTCTCAGTTCTGTTTAATTTAGCATTGAGGAGACTAACTTTTACTAAGGTTTTATTAGCTGTAAAAAGTGCATAGTCATGGCAGATGGTGTACGAGTTATTTCCATCTGTTCTTTCTAGTACGTTTCCAGGACATGCTGCTACGTTCGATATTCAATTTCTCACAGATGATGTTTAAAAATTCTATTGTGTGCATTGTATAGTAAGCGTCCTCTGTATCGAATTCAACTTCAATCATCACCAATGCTCGCAATAGTAACACAATAACCTCGTGGCTGTAAACGACACTGTTCCTTCCTCTCACTCAAGCTTACTTTTTATGCAGTTTTTCATCCTGTCTCATTTGCATGTGTGCCCTCTGTTTTTTCTTGATCGCGCCATCTTTTTTTCTCTTTTCCCACCCAACACTTCCCTGCGGCAAGTCCACCCCTCCTCCGTCACGCCACCGCTCGCACGCACATCCACACAATGCACAAATACGCGGACGCTTGCTACTCTGGTGAGTATTACATCCTCTTAACAGAAACTTACAGCTCGATGTCAGGTGACTCACACTCCCTGTGTCAGAGTGTGTATGCTTAAGACTGGGTATATTCTCGTCATACTTGATATACGTATCATTAGCTTTTCCAAAGGCCATTAGCGAAGTGATGGAAACTGGTGAAATTCTGATATTAGATATGTTCTAAACTTTGGCTCAAAAGTTTTCTTGAATTGAAAATGTCATTTTTAGGGGACTAGAGATGGATCAAAATAGTAATTTTTAACAAATTTACAGATTGATCAAAAATTCATATTATTTAGATTCATCGGACTACTGCACTCATCTTGACTGTGATTTTCACAACGTTTCGGTCGATGTAACCTCTGACATTTTTTCAGATGTATCTTGTACTTTGGAATGTTTCGGTTGAACTCAGGAATTTGGACGGAATTTCGAACAGAATCCTTTATTTATTTCACTAGGGTAGTATGCCCTTTTACCGTAAGTCATGACTGGATGGAAGTCCTAATAAATTTTTAATCGTATTTCCAGATCGTCCATACTGAGAATTGAACTTTAAACCTTCAGGAGAATATTAATTTTACAATTGATTTTACCAAGTATTTTAACCACTGCGCTACAATTCCTTGTGGACAATTCCAGTAGGAATTCTAGGAGCCTTTAACCTATTTATTTCTTGTTGTAAATTTCACTAGTTATTAATAATTATATATATAGAGAGAGAGAGATTTATAAAATTGTTTGTAATTATTACTGTATATATGGTCTATTATTAATAATAAACGGTTACCATATAGTATTAAAATCTATGCTACGTCTATTTAGTAATGGTATAACATGTTTTTTATTAGTTATATTAATTCAAACGAATGTATGTGGGGAAAATTTGACGCAGTTTTATTTGGGCCACCGGAGAATAGGCTTCAATGTTACAATCCATGATAATCTTCTAATCCAATGTAAATCGATTCCTATTTGTGACATTTTAGTCATCAGCATCAAAATCAACAGAGTCTATACTATTTGTGACATTTTTGTTCTTAGCATCAAAATCGACAGGCTATGCTATTTGTTACATTTTTATCCCCAGAATCAAAATCAACAGAGTCTCTGCTATTGGTGATATTTTTCTTCAGCATCAAAATAAACAAAGCCTATGGTATTTGTAACATTTTTGTCCTCAGCGTCAAAATCAATGGAGTCTATGCTATTTGAGACATTTTTCCAAAGTATCCAAATCAAAGAGTTTGAACTATTTGGGACGTTTTTGTCCTCAGCATCAAAATCAGCAGAGTATTTTTTGTCCTCAGCACCAAAATCAAGAATCTATGCTATTTGGGACATCTCTGTTTTTAGCATTCAAATCAACAGAGTCGATACTATTGGTGGCATTTTTGACCTCAGCATCAAAATGAAGAATTTATACTATTTGTGACATTTTGTCCTCAGCATCAAAATCAGCAGTCTAGGCTATTCGTAACATTTTTGTTCTCAGCATCAAAATAGAGTCTATGCTATTGGTGACATTTTGTTCTCAGCATCAATATATACAGAGACTATGCTATTTGGGACATTTTGTCCTCAACATCAAAATCGGCAGTACATTTTTTCAGCATCAAAGTAAATTTGTTTTGGTACATTTTTTGCCTCAGCATAAAAATGTCTATACTATTTGTGACATTTTTGTCCTCAGCATTAAAAAGCGCAGTATATGCTAGTTGTGACATTTTTTCCTCAGCATCAAAATAAGAGAATCTCTGACACATTTTTCTTAGCATTAAAACCAACAGAGACTATGCTTTTGTGACATTTTGTCCGCAGCATCAAAATAAACAGAGTCTGTTCTATTTGGTACATTTTTTGTCCTCAGCTGAAAAATCAACAAAGTAATGCTATTCGTGACATTTTTCCTCAGAAGCAAATTTAACAGAGACTGTGCTTTTTGTGAGAAATCAGTATCAAAATCAGCAGTCAATGCTATTCGTGACATTCTTCTCCTCAGCATCAAAATCTATCTTATTTGTGACATTTTTGTCCTCCCATCAATTCAACAGAATCGATGCTATTTGTGACATATTTGTCCCTAGCATCAAAATTAACACAGTCTGTGCTATTTGTGACATTATTGTGCTCAGCATCAAAATCAGCAGGGTCAATGCTATTTGTAACATATTTGTCCCTAGCATGGAAATCAAGAAACCATGATTTTGCAACAGTTTTTTTCCTTACATCAAAATCTATAGAGTCAATGCTTTTTGTGACATTTTTTTTCCTTGGCATGAAATGCAGCAGTCTTTGCTATTTGTGACATTTTTTGTCCTTAGCATCAAAATCAACATAGTTTATGCTATTTTTTACATTTTTGTTCTCAGGGTCAAAATCAATAAAATCTATCCTTTTTGCGATATATCAGCAGAGTTTGTGCTATTTGTGACATTTTTGGCCTCACTATCAAAATCAGCAGAGTCTATGCTGTTTGTGATATCTTTTGACCTCAGCATCAAAATTAACAAAGGATATGCTATTTGTGTCATTTTTGTTCTCAGCATCAAAATCAAGAGTCTATGCTATTTGGGACATCTTTCTTCTCAGTATCCAAATCAACAGAGGCGATGCTATTGGTGACATTTTTCACCTCAACATCAAAATCAGCAGGCTATGCTGTTTGTCACATTATTGTACTCAGCATCAAAATCAGCAAAGTCAATATTATTTGTGACATTTTTTCTGCATGAAATGCAGCAATCTATTCCATTTCTGACATTTTTTATCCTCAGATATTATTGTCCTCGGCAACAAAATACACAGAATCTATCCTATTTCTGACACATTTTTCCTAGGAGCAAAACCAATAGAGACTATGCTTTTGTGACATTTTGTCCTCGACATCAATATATACAGCATGTATGCTATTTCTGGCATTTTAGTCCTCAACATCAAAATCGGCAGTCTATTCTATTTGGTACATTTTTTGTCCTCAGTATCAAAGTCAACAGTGTCTATACTGTTTGTGACATTTTCGTCCTCAGCATTAAAAAAGAGCATATATGCTAGTTGTGACATTTTTGTCTTTAGCATCAAAATCAAGAGTCTGCTATTTGTGACATTTTTGTTCTCGGCATCAAAATCAACAATCTATGCTACTTGGGACATTTTATACTCAGTCTCAAACTACACAGACTCTTCAATATTTATGACATTTTTCCTAAGCATTTAAATCAGCATTCTATGCTACTTGTGATATTTTGTCCTAACCATCAAAATCAACAGCCTATGCTATTTGTGACATTATTGCCCTAAGGATATACAGCAGAGTCTATGCTATTTGTGACTTTTTGTCTTGAGCATGAAAATTAGCAGAGTGTATGCTTTTTGTGACATTTTTGTACTCATCCTCAAAATAAAGCGTCTATTTAATTTGTGACATTTTTGTTCTCAGCATAAAATTCAGCAGTCTATGCTACTTGTGACATTTTTGTCCTCAGCATTATAATCAGCAGTCTTTACTATTTGTGACATTTTTGTTCTAAGCTTCAAAATGAATAAAGTATATAATATTTTTGACATTTTTCCCAATAATCAAAAATAGAATTCTATACTATCTGTGACATTTTTTGCCCTTAGATTAAAAAAATAACAAAGTCTCTGCAATTTGTCCTTAGCATCAAACGAAGAAGTCTATGCTATTTGTGACATTTTTATTCTCAGCCTCAATATGAAGAGTCTATGTTATTTGTGGCATTTTTATCCACAGCATCTAAATCAACTAAGTCTATGCTATTTGTGATATTAATGTCCTGAAAATAAAAATTGACAATGCTATTTGTGACATTTTCCTTAGCATCAAAATCAAAAGACTGTGATATTTGTGACATTTTCCCCAGTATCAAAATCAGCAGTCTATGCTATTTGTGACATTTTTATCCTCAGAATCAAAATCAATAAAGTCTATGCTATTTGTGACATTCTTTGTCCTCAGTGTCAAAATAAACAGAGTGTATTCTTTGGTGAAATTTTTTTGTTGTCAGCATGAAAATCCACAGAATCTATGCTATTTGTTACATTATTGTCCCCAGCATCACAATCAACAGAAACAATGCTTTTGTGACATTTTTGTCCTCAGCATCCAAATAAATATCTATATTATTAGTGACATTTTTTGTCCTAGTATAAATATCAACAGAGCATATACTATTTGGGATATTTTTGAACTCAGCATCCAAATCAGCTGAGTTTATGTTATTTGTGAAATTATTGTGCTTAGCATCAAAATAAACAAAGTCTATGCTTTGTGTGATATTAATGTTCTCAGAATAAAAATCAACAGACTATGGTTTTTGTGTCATTTTTGTCCTCAGTACAAAAAAAACAAAGTCTATGAACTTTGTGACATTTTTACCCCAGCATCAAAATTAACAAAATTATTTTAGGCATTTTTGTCCTCAGCATCAAAATCAACAGAGTATATGCTATTCGTGACATTATTGTCCTCAGCATAAAAATCAACAGTCTCTGCTATTTGTGACATTTTTGTCCTCAGCATCAAAAGTAACAGTCTATGCTATAGGTGACATTTTTTGTAGTTAGCATTAAAATAAACAGAGTCTATACCATTTGTGCCATTTTTGTCTGCAGCGTAAAAATTAACCAAGCCTTGCAATTTGCGACATTTTTGTTGTCAGCATCAAAATGAAGAGTCTATGCTATTTGTGACATTCTTTATCCGCAGCATCAAAATCAACAGTCTATGCTATTGGTGACATTTTTGTCCTCAGCACCAAACTCAACAGGGTCTATAATATTTGTGCCATTTTTCCTCAGCATCAAAATCAGAATTCTCTGCTATTTGTGATATTTTTGTCCTAAGATCTATTTATGCCCTATTTCAAATGATTCGGTACATCTTTCCACGAGAAAAACATTTACACAATTAATAAAACAATGAAATAAAAATAAAGATTAAAAACTGAAATAAATATAATATTAGCACTTGCATCTAGAAAAGAAATATTACAAAATTCATAACTTAACTGCTATAATAAGACGTCCTTCGCGGCTGCAAATAGGAATTAATTTCCAGCATCAACGGCAGCAGTCTCTGCTATTTGTTACATTTTTGTCCACATAATTTAAATCAACAGTGCTGTTTGTGACATTTTTGTCCTCAGCATTAAGATCAGCAGAATCTATACTATTTGTGACATTTTTGTACTTATCCTCAAAATCAATAGAGTCTGTGCTATTTGTGACATTTTTATCCTCAGCATAAAAATCAGTAGTTTATTCTACTTGGGATATTTTTGTCCTTAGCAAGAAAATCAGCAGTCTATCATATTTGTGACATTTTGTCCTAACATAAAAATAAACAGAATCGATTCTGTTTGTGACATAGTTGTCCCTAGCAACTGCACAGCCTATGCTATTTGTTACATTATTGTACTCAGCATCAAAATCAGCAAAGTCTGTGCTATTTGTGACATTTTTCCTCAGCATGAAATGCAGCAGTCTATTCTATTTGTGACAGTTTTTATCCTCGGATATTATTGTCCTCAGCATCAAAATACAGAGAATCTATCCTAATTCTGACACATTTTTCCTAGCACCAAAACCAACAGAGACTATGCTTTCGTGACATTTTGTCCGCAGCATCAAAACCAACAGAGATGTGACATTTTTGTCCTTCGCATTAAAATCATCAGAGTCTATTCTATTTGGTACATTTTTGTCCTCAGCAGAAAAATCAACAGAGTTATGCTATTCGTGCCATTTTTCCTCAAAAGCAAATGTAATAGAGACTGCGCTTTTTGTGAGAAAATCAGTATCGAAATCAGCAGTCAATGCTATTCGTGACATTCTTCTCCTCAGCATCAAAATCAGCAGCTTATCCTATTTATGACATTTTTGTCCTCCCATCAATTCAACAGAATCGATGATATTTGTGGCATATTTGTCCCTAGCATCAAAATTAAGAAACCATGATTTTGCGACATTTTGGTTCCTTGCATCAAAATCTATAGAGTCAATGCTTTTTGAGACATTTTTTCCTCAGCATGAAATGCAGCAGTCTTTGCTATTTGTGACATTTTTTGTCCTTAGCATAAAAATCAACATAGTCTATGCTATATTTTCCATTTTTGTTCTCAGGATAAAAATCAACAGAATCTATTCTATTTGCGACATATCAACAGAGTTTGTGCTATTGTTGACATTTTGGGCCTCACTATCAAAATCAGCAGAGTCTATGCTGTTTATGACATTTTTTGAACGCAGCATCAAAATCAACAGAGTTTACGGTATTTGTGACAATTTTGTCCTCAGCATCAAAATCAACAGAGTTTGTGCTATTTGTGACATTTTGGGCCTCACTCTCAAAATCAGCAGAGTCTATGCTATTTGTGTCATTTTTTGTCCTCAGCATCAAATTCAACAGACTCTATGCTATTTATGACATTTTTCCTCGGTATCAAAATCGGCAGAGTCTTTAATATTTGTGACATTTTGTCCTCAGCATCAAAATCAAGAGTCTATAATATTTTTGACATTTTTGACCTCAGCATCAAAATCAGCAGTCTAAGCTATTTGTTACATTTTTGTCCCCAGCATCAGAATCAGCAGAGCCCATGCTATTTTGTGACATTTTTGTCCTCAGCATCAAAATCAGCAGAGTCTCTGCTATTTATGACATTTTTGTTTTCAGCATCAGCAGAGTGTATTTGGTAAATAGCATTTTTCTTTCTCATTGTGTATGTTACTGGTGCTATTCTAGGATTGTTGACCTTTCCAGGCTTTGCTTTCTCTATTTGAAAAGGGGTTAGGGTTCATTGCTTATCGACTGAGGCGCTCCCACTAAGATATGCCGATTGGGTTGACCAGAAAGTTTTTATCGGATCATAATGCCATTCCTCGGGGCGCAAACTCTCAAACCTACTTTCAGACTCCTATGTATAATCCTGCCACGGGAAGGAGATAAATATCGACTCCTTTTCTTAATAAAAATTCGGAATTGGTTCATCCTAGCAATCATTTTCAACGATCTCTTTAAGTTATTTTTCTATGGACTGACAACCATCCAATCTAAATCATATTTATCCTTGAGAGGCTTTTGATCTTGATATGTTGTTATTTATTATTAACAATAAGAACTGCTAAGATGATGCTGTGTTGGGAGAGACCCTTTGGTAGTTCCTAACAAATTAACTGGAATTGTCGAAGTAGGAGTTCTAGTTGTAAAATGAAATAAAGAAATTGGGTCAAGTGTAAAAGGAAAAGAACGAAAATAGGTCGAGTAGCAAAATAAAAAAAGGCTTTAAAAGTAGACGAAAAAGGGATCGAAAAGAAAATGATGTCAAAAGGTATAAAAACGTAATGTGAAATTAAAAGTGAAGCATGAAATTTAAATGAAATTAAAAAGAAATAAAATCAAGAAAACGAAAAAAAGCAGAACAGCAGTGAAGTAGAAAAGGCAAAGGAAGAAAAAAGTAAAGACAAACGTGACTAAAAAGAAGTGAAGAAAGGAAAAGAAAGAAAAAGAAGTGAAGGAAGAAAAAGAAAGAAAAAAACTAAACAAAGGAAAAGAAGGAAAAAGAAGTGAAGGAAGAAAAAGAAAGAAAAAGAAATGAAGAAAGAAAAAGAAGTAAAGAAAGGAAAAGAAAGAAAAAGAAGTGAGGAAATGAAAAGAAAGAAAAAGAAGTGAAGGAAGAAAAAGAAAGAAAAAGAAGTGAAGAAAGAAAAATAAGTAAAGAGAGGAAAAGAAAGAAAAAGAAGTGAGGAAATGAAAAGAAAGAAAAAGAAGTGAAGGAAGAAAAAGAAAGAAAAAGAAATGAAGAAAGAAAAAGAAGTAAAGAAAGGAAAAGAAGTGAAGACAATAAAGAAAAATAAAGAGGCAAAAAGTAGTTAGAAAGAAAATAAAAAGAAAAGAGTTAAAGAAGGCGAAAGAGAAAACAAGTAATGAAGAAGTGAAAAAAAGGAAAATGAAGAAAAGGCAAGTAAAAAGGAAAGAAAAAGTGAGGAATGAAAGAAAAAGTGAAGAATGAAAGAAATGAAGTGAAGACGAAAAATGAAAAAAATAAAGAAAACGCGATGAAAGAAAAATGAGGTCATCTAAAAATGAATAATGATCAGAAGAACGAGAGAAAAGAAAAAAAAGGAAAAAGATTGAGAAAACCAAAAACTAATAAACAGTAAATAAGAAAGAAGATAACAACATCTTAGTATTCTTCATTTCGTGCCTCAGGCTCAGATTTATGCAATAAGTTTAAAGAGACGAAAGGCAAAGATTAATGCAAGAGGGGTTTGGGGTTGAAATAAAAACGAGACAGACAAAACTGGGTCACGGATGTCAGGGCATTCCTCGTTGAATTGATAGATGAGGAGACCCTTTCTCTCGGCCCAACGACATCTTGGTCATCGCCTCGCTCCTCACAACGACAGCTGCAGGAGATGAGTGGCGTCTGTCTGCCAGAGCAGACACCATATTTTAAACGCTATCTACCATCACAAGTCTGAGAACGAACACACACACACACACACACACACACACACACGTGTGTGTGTGTGTGTGTGTGTGTGTGTGTGTGTGTGTGTGTGTGTGTGTGTGTGTGTGTGTGTGAATAGATAAGCTGTGAAAGCTAATAATATATATTACGTAATAAGTAATTTACATCACGTTAACACTACTATTGCATTTACGATTGTGGCACAATTCGAAAATATCAATAGTATTTTACCTTGAAATAACAAAATATTTGTGTAATAAGTACGTACTAAATATACTGAAAAGCATGATTGTAAAATATATGACATAATGGGATATTAGATTATGATAGATGAAATATGATAGTGAATACTATACATAATTAATGAAAATACACAATGAAATCATAAACAGCCGACAAAAAAACAAATTTCTTAATAAATAAATGATGTATGATAAGGTTGATTAAATGTAAATAGTAAGTAAGTGATAAAATGTGAGAGGAAGGGGGAGTTATTACAGTGAAATGTAAATAGAAATAAGATAACAATCATTAATAGTAGTATACTCGACAATGAGAAACTATGCCAAGTTTAATATGTGTAGGATGGAAGGACGTGTTAAATATGGGAAACATATATTAGCGATTAAGATACGGAAATCAAATATTATTGACAAGAGATAACGAAATTAATAGTAACGGACAATCAAAATCGTGTGAAAGGAAGTAAGTTGTTGGTTGGTTGTTTTTGTTTTACGGCATATCAACCCTTTTGGGGTTATTTAATGCCGAATCCAAAGGTTTTGAAGAAAAAAATTTTTAATAGAATATATTTGTTGTTTTCACGTCGGTTTCTATTTAACCCATAGTTGGAATCCTAACAGGTACTACCACTCCGGGTCAGAGTGGACCTGGGAGCAATGGTAATTAAAGGATGGCTCCACACTCCCCAAAGCCCACAAGCTGGGGCCTCACCGCTGAATATAGTTTAAGGTCATATCCAGGACCCCCATTGAGGGACTTTTACCCTCTGCAGGGGGGGGGGCGCAGTCGGCGTATTCTAATGCCCCACCGACAGGTCCAAAAGGAAGTAAGGATATTAAAAAGGAGAAATTACATCATCAAAATCCAAAGGTTTCTGATCGATCCATGCTGGAGCGTCAGAAAAATCTGTCTGACTCTGACCATCAATATTCTACATCTC
This sequence comes from Euprymna scolopes, assembly GCF_053919585.1. Taxonomy (NCBI): domain Eukaryota; kingdom Metazoa; phylum Mollusca; class Cephalopoda; order Sepiida; family Sepiolidae; genus Euprymna; species Euprymna scolopes. Next base: position 145,358,026 of record NC_136490.1, read on the forward strand.
ATAATTGACTCTTATTGCTGTTATTTAACAAACACGAATTAAATCGCGAAGCAAATTATTGCGATGTACAAATAGATTGAAAAAAGTCTTGCCAACTAATTTTTTTTTCGCATTGAATGAAAGCTTGTCATGGCACCGTTTGTTTGCCTTAATTGTTAATCGTTCATAAAGATGTTGACGAGTTTAATATTTGCATATGGATGATGATAGCGAGGATGGTAATAATTTGTGCCATGATGTTCAGTGTTAATTTCAATTTTACCGAGTGAAAATATTTGCTTAATGTTTATTACAAACGATGGTGTGGATCCTATTTGTGTGGTTAGATGCGACCTAAACGAATTTCATGCTTAACAATCTCCTTTTGTTTAATTTATGATATGTTCATAACAATGAGACGATCATAACAATGAGACCATCATAACCATGATACGATCATAGCCATAAAACGTTCTTAACCATGAGATGATCATAAAAATGAGACGATCATAACCATAAGACGTTTATAACCATGAGACGATCATAACCATGAGACGATCATAACCATGAGACGATAATAACGATAAGACGATCATAACCATAAGATGTCCATAGCCCTGAGACGATCATAACAATGAGACGATCATAACCAAAGGACGATTGTTACCATGAGACGATCATAACCATGAAATATTCATAACCATTAGGCGATCATAACAATGAGAGGATCATAAGCATTAGACGATCGTAACCATGAGACGTTAATAACCATGAGACATTCATAACCATGAGGCGATACAAACCATAAGACTATCATAACCATGAGATTATTATAACCTTATGACGATTATAACCATATAATGATACTAACCATCTGACAATCATAACAATGAGACGATCATAATCATAAGATGTTCATTACCATAAGACGTTCATAACCATAAGACGGTCATAACCATAAGATGACTATAACCATAAGACGATCATAACCATGAGAGAATAATATCCATGAGAGAATCATAACCATAAGACGTTCATAACTATGAGATATTTATAACCATGTAATGGTCTTAACCATATGACGATCATAACAATAACACAATCGTAAAAATGAGACGATCATAACGATGAGACGATCATAGCCATGATATGTTCATAACGATGAGACATTCATAACCATAAGGCGATCACATCTATGAGACGATCATAACCATGAGACGATTATAACCACGAGACGATCATAACAATAAGACGATTATAACCAGGAGACGATCATAACCATAAGACGTTCATAACCATGAGACATTCATAACCATGAAACGTTCATAACCATGAGACATTCATAACCATGAGATGATCATAACCATGAGACGATCATAACCATGAGACGACCATAACCATGAGATGATCATAACTATGAGACGATCATAACCATGAGACGATCTTAACCAATGAGACGATCATAACATTCAAACGATCATAAACATAAGACGATCATAATCGTGCGATGATCATAACCATGAGACATCCATAACCATGAAACGATCATAACCATGAGACGATCAGTCCCATGAGATGATCATAACAATGAGATGATCATAACCATGAGACATTCATAACCATAAGGCGATCATAACAATAAGACGTTCATAGCCATGAGATTATTATAACTTTATGACGATCATAACCATATGATGATCATAACCATCTGACGATCATAACCATAAGACGATCATAAACATGAAAGGATCATAAATGAGACGATCATAACAATGAGACGATCATAAGCATTAGGCGATCATAACCATGAGACGATCGTAACAATGAGACGATCATAACCATAAGACGATCGTAATCACGAGACGATCTTTACCATGAGACGATCATAACAATGAGACGATCATAACCATGAGACGATCATAAACATAAGGCGCTCATAACCATGAGATTATCATAACCTTATCACGATCATAACCATATGATGATCATAACCATATGATGATCATAACAATAAGACGATCATAAGCATCAGAGAAGTATAACAATGAGACGATTATAATCTGATGTAATGAACCAGCTATAGTATAAAGTACTTGGTGCTATATGATAAACCTGCTGTATTTATAACATAAATGTTGTTAGGATTATTTTCTATTCCTTCATAAGCACGAAATATTTTTAGTTCCTCGCAGTCTTTAATTTGTGACAGATGCAACACGACCAGTAAACGATTGCCTTCTGTCATGAGAAGAATATATCTGGAATAAAGTGCGGCTTGTTCATTCGCGCGTTCAATTAATATAATCGGATTAAAAACTGAATGATTATTTAATAATGATTGTGTAGTATGAGGTGTAACTGAATAGACAATAAATATCGGTAAATGGATATCCCTAACAACTATCGCGCAATCGATGGGGAACTCTGTGCATTCTTGCTTTAATAAAGATTTAAATATTTATTCTTTAATTTTTATTAATTATATTATTAATAATAAAGTTTTAAAATATAAT
>NC_136490.1:145370517-145415517 GCF_053919585.1 Euprymna scolopes
GTATATTTTCGTATGCGTATAAAAGCAATTTAAGCCGACTTTCGCTTACCAAATTTCATTTTTTTTTTTTACCCCTTAGTAGCTATTTTTACCGCCGAAAGACAAAATCGAATTCATTTCACAATTCCCAATTCCCTATATACTAAGTTTTATGTCTGTAGACCAAAAATCGAGAGAGGAGTTTGGAAGAGACAGTTTTTAACATATACCGACAAGGTTACTGTTAGTCAGCCACTCAGATTCTTAGTTATTCACACTCATTTATTGTATCCAATGAAATCGCGCAAACTTGTTTTTTCTGTGGTTGTCATTATTAGAATTAGAATTACCATAAAATCTGTAAAACTGCAGGAGTGAAATAAAAAAACGCATGTATACACAAAAAACTTTACTTTAGGATAACAAAAAATGATGAACTACTATTACAACTAATAATAACAACAATAGCAAAATGATGATCATAATTCTAATAAAGACAAAAACAGATTCTCGCAGGCTCATTAGTTTCCATAATTGGGTGTGCAAATAACTAAGAATCTGATTAGCGGACTACCAAACACAGTACTACGGGGATATATAAAAATTCGAATAAATATCAATTCCATGCAATATCCTGGCGAATCCTCACGACGATTAAATGGGAAAATTCAGTTTAGCTTAATTATCATATGTATCTTCTTGATATATATATATATATATATATATATATATATATATATATATATATATAATTTAAAGGGGGTTACAACAGTAGTCTAAAGAGCAGAGTGTATTTTAATGTGATAGTAAAATCACTAATTAAATTAAAATACAAGAAAAGAACAGTGCCCGTTTTTTTTATTCTCAACCCATATTACTTTGCTTATCAACATCAATAATAACTTTTTTCCTTTGTATTTTAATATTTTCCAGATACATCTACCTTACTTAAAAAATGCTATGTTTATTTATGGTGTCTTTTATAAAAAAAAAACACCCAATATTTTTGCTGATGAGGAGACTTTGTTTCCAAAAAAACATAAGTCAAAATTATTGTCCATGACTTAATGTCTATCGCAATAAAAACATCGTTTCCGAAACGATCGTACAAATTATTGGCTTTGTTGTGTTCCTTCTTATGAAACAGATTTTTAATTTTTAATTCTAATTTGAATTTTAAATTATCAATCACCTTATCATATATATATATATATATATATATATATATATATATATATATATATATATATATATATATAAAATTTACTTTATTCCTCCAACCTTGACAGACGTGTTTTAAATATTCTCTCCAGTGCTTTTTCTTTTAATGATTTGGAATTCATTCCATTTGCGATTTTTTCCAAGGGACTCTGCCTTTTGGATCATTTTGGACCATTTGGAATTTACCCATTGGATTGGAAATTTTAAATTCGACCGTTTTGGATTTTACCATTCTTGGATTTTTTACCCTTCACCGGACTATCCATTCATGTGAAATCTTATCATTTTTCTTTTACCCCCTATTCCCCTTACCTCACCCTTTTTTTAACCAAGTAAGATCTGTGACTTTCTTGTAGTTTCATTAAATACTTTTATATGCAAAATCCGATCCCGCATTTTGCTAATTCCTGCCCTCTGATGAGAAGGAGAGTATTTCTTCGAAATTCCGCGGATTAAGGACTATCCACTTATCTTGTGCTTCCTTTTTTAAATTAAATATGTTTTAACTTATTTTCAAGATGTCTTTTAACATGTTTTATTAATCATTTGTTCATATATATAATATATATATAGTAAAGGGGTCCAATTTTGCAGAATCCCCTTGACTTACTTGGAGTATCTCTAAAAATATGTGTAAAATATTGTTTCCGAAATTCTAAAATGGCTGAATTTCGAATTTAATGTTTTCTTCATTCTAAGTTTTTAAATATTTTAAAATTGAGCTCTATTTTTTGCATTTTGAATCTGATTCTTATTCAAATAAATCTGAACTTTTTCACAGTTGCGCTTTAAATACTATAACTTCATGCATATATATATATATATATATATATATATATATATATATATATATATATATATATATATATAAAATGTGTGTGTGGGTAATTTAACTACTTGAGGCAATGATTACATAGCTCAATAGTGAAATACTTGAGCCATATAGATTTTCTTTAAAGTAGTGTTATGACAACAGCATATTCTTTCTATTGTTTTGACTCTCGAGTATATATCCGACACAGTTAGACACAGTTAATCAACCGAGAACAACATCACTCTATTAAACGTATATAAGATATAAACGGATACACACTCGAGAGTTGAAACAGTTAAAAGTATATGCTGTTGTCCTAGCCCTACTTTAAAGATACACAACTTATAAAGTTCCATACGGGTTTTATCTGTATTTTTGGATTGAATACACTTGCCTGGTAGCTTACTAATTACTGGAATTAACTAGAGGTTGGTGGCCAATTCGTTTTATTTCTTGCACGTTTATTTTTTTTTCTTACTGCCGGTGGTACGGGCTTAAGTGGTTTGCTTCGCGGCAAGTATTATTATAACTCAGTTTATCCTTTTTATTGATTATTTCTCTAAGTGATTATTTAATAAATATTTTTCAACCATATGTATTATGATTTCTAGATTTTAAAACCAAATATTCTATATTTTGAGTTAATATTTACATTTTTTTTTTCGATAAGCTTAACCTTCTACGCTACAGTACCGGGGCCAACTTTCTAAAATCGCAGTTATTTTTGTAATTTAATGTCAAGCTGCCTATATTAGTATCCAATTAGTCTAATTTTCAATGATGTAATTTAATTAAATTTGCCAGCATACAGGTTATTTTATTTTTTAATGTAAAAATGGTTAGTCGAATTAAAAATGTTTAGTATAATTAGAAAATTTTATCGCAGTATATATAAAAGGGAAAAAAAAACGAAGCGTAGTAGCGGTGCGCATTGAGTGCACTTATAAGCCGATAATATAACAAGTTATAAACGAACACACTGTACAAAACTAATATAACCAATATAGGGTTCCGTGTACTCCTATATCTGGAGTAACTTAATGAAGTAAATATAATGATAATTACACAGGATACAATTCAGAGTCAACATAAGTGTTTTGTTTTCAACAGAAAAGTGTCAAATTAACGCATATCATAAACGCATTACAACTTAAGCTAATAGAATGTTTTCCTTAAAATAAACAAGTTTACATAGATTTTAATGGATTAATAACTGTTAATAAATTCAGAATAAAAAAAATGGTAAATCTAGCTTCAATTGCATAAACCATGTGCAACAATCCGAAAATTTAAATTACTGTAGATGTAAATCATTACCACGTATATATGCCTATAAAAAAACGACTAGGATATAAATGTTGGAAAAGCGTCAAACATATCTATTGACTAAATAATACGCTGATAGTTTGAAAATTTCATTATATAAGCCCATATGAGTTTTTACAGTAAGGGAAACGCCACTATCATAAAAATGTAAACAAAATTAGTAGCGTAACTTGAAAAAACTGCATATGATGATGAGTGTTTTAATTTTAAAATGAAGCAAATACTTGTGTATCTATCCTAGTTTATGTGGAATCTTTAAAGGATATATGTACATATATATATATATGTGTGTGTGTGTGTGTGTGTGTGTGTGTGTGTGTGTGTGTGTGTGTGTGTGAGAGAGAGAGAGAGAAAGAGAGAGAGAGAGAATAATGGAAATAGTATTCCGATAAAATAGAGAAATAAAAAGGAACAATCCAAGTTATGGGTTCATCAACGTTTCGTCTTTATTTCATCCAGAGTAAGTCTCAAAATAAAGACGAAACGTTGATGAACACATAACTTGGATTGTTCCTTTTTATTTATCTCTTTCTCTCTCTCTCTCTCTCTCTCTCTATATATATATATATATATATATATATATATATATATATATACATATATATATATATATATATATATATATGAGATGGGACGATTCAAATATTTTCTCGATTTCGATACAATTACCGATTCCTTACTAAATTCCCGATTCTGATACAATTACCGATTCCGATTCTTTATAAATCTCTAAATATTTATTATAAAGTTGTTATTTTTTCTGATTACCGTAAAAACACATATTTAGTGTGCAGATTTTTTTCTCATACACTTGTGGGGGTAATCCGTATATTTTAGTTTGAATAGTAGTTTAAAATCAATAAATATTTAGTATTATATAATTATTACTAGCTACAGAAGATTTTGTTTTAAACAAAATTAAATAAAAAACAGATAATTAAAGGAATCGTTTTGGCATCGGAAAATAACTACAAAATTTTCCGATTCCGATACCCCAACAAGTTCCGATTTTTCCGATTCCCGATTCCGATAATCGTCCCAACACTAATATATATACGCGTGTGTGTGTGTGTGCCACAGACAGCTGTTTAGTAATCTCCAATTCATCAGTGTGATTAGATGTAGCCAGTGTATCCACGCCTATATTCAATATCCGAACGATCTAAATGTGATCAGCATTACTTTATCCATTGCGCTAAGAATTATATGCATTTTCTTTGTATTACATATAATTTACTGATAATTGAGGCATCAACTCGTTACGTAAGGTTATTTCATTTACTAAGCGTAAACCATTATTAACTCTACCCGAACTCCCCATCTCCCAATACATAAGTAACGTAAATATATACGAGTGATGTTCCAAAAGTAATGCCTCCTATTTTCACCAATTGATAAAAAATATAGCAAACTGAAATATGTCCTTTTTAAAATTTACGAAGAAAACCTTTTCAACTATTGCAAGCGCACTTCAAGTTAGGTATTGTAAATATATATATATATATATATATATATATATATATATATATATATATATATATATATAGCAAACTGAAATATGTCTTTGTTTAAAATGTAAAAGGAAAACTTCCCAAGTATTCCAAGCACACTTCAAGTTAGGTATTATAACAAAAACGAATAAAATGAGAATAACAATAAAAAAAATGACGATAAATCGAAAAGCGGATATTAATACTGTGGATTTTAGATAAAAATAAAAAATATATTTAGCTGAGAAATATATCTACTTCACTACCGAAAACATAAAAACTGAGATGTCGAGTCTGAACAGATACTACACTTTTCCATTAGTCAAAAGGAAAAGAAGAGCGTGCAATTATTTTTAAATCGTTAATCAAACCGACAAATTCCGTCATATTTCGTTTATGAATATCTAAGCATTTTTGTTTAGTTGCCCTTTAATAATATGGTGACACTTTCGTAATCATCTCATTAGTAGTAGGTGATCTGGAATGGGCTTTACATTCACCGGACATTAACAATTCTATATTGTTTTTATTTGTGATGTTATTTCACAGGTACTCTCGACCAAAACAATCCTCAGATTATTCCTAAACTTAAGAGGGATACCATAGTAAAAATCAGAGTAGTGTCAAGAATTATACACGCGTTTGTTCGACCTAGCCAGGTGTACTTATCATTGAATGACTACTAATAGCTTATTTATATGCCCTTAACGCATATAGCAACATCATGAACCACATTACGAAGTATGCAATGTTTGGCTATAGACATTATATATTTATAGAGCCAAGATAAATGATTTTTATTTTCATGGTATTTATGTTTGCCGAGAGTCATAAACTCAATGTTTAAAAACGGATAAGCAAAGTATTATTCTTTATCTTTAGACCGCTATATTTTGGAGATTATCTAAAACTCATCTATTGAAAATGTTTCGATAGATAAACCGATTTGCCCGAAAACAGCGAACATTTTGAACTTATTCAGCAAATATTTGACGCGGCAAATAACGTATGCGTCAAAAGAAATCAACTATTTTAACTCGACTGATCATTTTGTTGAACACAACAATCGACCTTTTATTAAGAGACTCTTCGGCTTAACATTCACAGGTTCCATGAGTTGAAAAAATACATTGAGGACATTGCCAAGGCTGCTTCAAATAAGGCGGGCTCCCTCTTACCGTACTAAGAATTTTTACTCACACCTACAGAGTATCTTATATCTCTATAAATCCACATGCATGAAGTATTGTTGGGTTAATGTATCTGTCACTAGTTTCTCCCTTTTAGAGAGGGTTCAAAAATTAGTCTCTTATAGGTTCTGCACTATCGGCCAAGCTCTAACCCCTGTGACATCGACGCAATATTGCATCCATGTGCCTGTTTTACAAGTAATTTAAATGCCCTTCGCTGAACTCATAGCTTGACAAGCAGCAAAGTCCCACCCGTTCACTGTTGAGTTCTCTAAATGTCAGAAATATTTCTATTATAACATTTTAGGGACATGCAGGGGATGCTAGGGATACCCAGTGCTTTCCCATTTTATTCCTGTTTTAAAAGTGCCCTTTTCATAGGAATTTATTTTAGGCCTGTGCCTCCCCGAGAGGATGTTCATTATTATATTGTTGCCGTTTTTTTCAGTTGGAAAAGTTCTCTATGCGACACTGATTTCTTCCCACAGAATGCTAGACTTTAGAATTTTCTGTTTCTTGATTTCCTGGCTGAGCTAACTTGCAGAAGTTTAAATTAACGTGAATAGATATCCCGCGGCTCAACTTCACTGATAGCCCCATGTAGACATGATCCTGATGAGTAGCCCCTCGGATTCAAGAGGTAATGCGTTTTGTTTAGATGAAAAACATTAGAAATATTAATTATAACTTCTTTGAGTCGCATATTTTCATATTTAAAATGACAGTCATTTTTTTGTATTTGTAAGTGACTTATAATTCTATGAGCATCGTGTAGTATTAGAAAAGATACAATTCATCCGTTCCGCCTTTGGTTCGTGAATAAGAAATCTTTCTAGACTGGGACATTTTAAAAGTTATTAACTTTGAATTGACTATCAAATTCATTCTGCTTTCAATTTTGAATTAACTACCAAATCCTTTTTACTTTTGATTGTCAAATCCTGTTTTACTTTGAATTGACTATCAAAACGTATTTACTTTTAAGAAATCAGTGTTACCTTTAATAATTTAATCATCACATCGCTTGGCGAGTGTTTAAATGAGACAATCCTACCAGGCATTATCTCCTTCGGTTTAGTCCAGTACGGGGTGATAAGCCGGGGTGGCAACTTCTGGTGATTACGTCATTCATCTTCAAATTATAGTGTTACGTGGAGGACAACTTGAGATTATCATCACATGGATTGGTGACTGCTCCTCCTCTTTATTTAAGTAGGTGGGGAGTGATGGGTAGGGGTAAATTCTGGTGATGACGTCTTTTTTCTTCAAATTATGGTGTTAAGTACGGTATTACTTGAGATTATCATCATATGAATTGGCGACTGTTTTAAGTAGACAATCCTCCCAAAATTCATCTCCTTTTGTTTATTCGAGTACGGGGGTAAGAGAGGGTTACTTCCGGTTATAGCCTCATTCTTCATCAAATTATTGTTAATAAATAATAATGGAATGTTTATTAACCAATCAAAAAGTGTATTGCATGATTAAAGGCAATCAGTCTGGAAGCTGACTACCTGTAATAATAAAACACACATTGATATCAAACAGAAAAAGAAAGTTTCTGCATAATGTCATAGCGGGGGTATTAAATTATCTAACCTAGTCACCGCTATTCCGAATCGGAAGCCATGACTTCTAAACTGTTTCTTTTGTATCGAGTAGTCATAGACAGTGTTTTAATTTTATTTAGGCGGTTTTAACTCGATATAAATGTTTCCACACTGTAATTGTTAAAAACATTTAAAAACTCTGTTTTGTATTTAGAATTATTTGATAGCTTTCAGTAATCAAGTAAAAAGTCCATAACTTGATATTATATTTTCATTCAAATTTATTCCAGCAGATTTTAATAAATATTAATTATCAGATTTTCCCTGACATTTTGTTTTAATTAATGACCATTTAGTGCAGAAGAGACGGTTTATTGATGGTGGCTTTATATTGTGAAATCGAAATAAGGCTCTATTTTAATATAGTCGGAAACAGCATACCGACATGACTTCGGTATGTTGGAAATGACATAGCTGAATGTACATGCGCACATGCTAAAATTACAATGGAGATTAAAAGAAAATAGTGAAACTTTGCCATTAATAAAAATTATGGTTAAACTTTGCCATTAATAAAATTTGTTATTTTGTTTTATTTTTTATATACTTTATGCTCAAACATTCTTTGTTGCAAATTTTAAGTGACTATCATGTTTTATTTAATTGCCATAACATTTTATCGTCTTTTAAATTATTAACATTGTTCTTTATGTTTAGGTGGCTTACACATCTTTTTCCGTTTTTTAAGGGTGACTATTATATATTTTAATATATCACTCATTCGAAGACCTTTGTCGTTTCTCAGTCGCTATAAGACGTTTTTAGTTTCTCACCCAATGAATATGATCGCAACTATATGAAAATTATATCCTATTGAAACTACACTTGTAATACTATTTGGAAATATATTAAACCACATTTCTTCATCAGCTATGGTTGTAATAATATCTGATTATAGATGTCATAAAAATTGAAATGTTCCGAGATAATTAAGATTCAGTAATATAAAAGGAATTTTCCATTAGAAAAGTTGACGTGTACAGGAAGTTGATGGAATGGATAGAAAGTTCGAAGTGACATGTAGTAAAGAAATTAGTAAACTTTTTTTTCTCTTTGGCTGGGGGAATGAGCTGATTCAAGCAGGAAAAGGGTATCTTATACAGTAGTACGTAACTTTATAGTGCCGTGAAATATAAAATATTAAAAGAACATTAAGTTATAGAGCAGGAATATTATTTGTGATTTGTGATGCTATGATATGGTGCAGTGAACTAAGTATTATGGTATCCGTATGATGCTCAGCAATGGATTTACAGTGATTATTCACCACAATACCATATTTACTCTAAAAGTGTGCCCGGAAACTATTGTGCAATCTGTCTGAAATTTTGTATGGTGCAGCGAAATAAATATTATAGTGTTCGTTCGATGCACAGTTCGTGGTTAATAGGGATTAGTAGTTAATGCAAAAATGAGCACAAATTTAACCATATTCAAACATCAATTTGGTATAAAGCTCGCATTCTAATTTAACGGGTCATAACTTTTATCGGTTTTTACGGGCAAGCTGCATAATCTACTATATTTCCATTGCGACTATTATGTGTGTTAAAACAAGAAAATAAGGAGACGTGACTATTGATTGAGCAAACTACCTACAAATGTCAATAGAACTTCAGTTATTTCTGTTTAAGAAACGACGACTGACAATCAGATAGTCGAACGAACTAACTACCGAATCTTCCGAGGCGTTTTTAAGTTTTATAGTTCTTTTTTTTTTTTTTTTTGTGTGTGTGTGTGTGTGTGTGTGTGTGTGTGTGTGTGTTATTTACAGTTTTCCATATAAACCAGTCCTCTCCAGCCTTCTTTCCTTTTCACGTATAGTCGGTCAACATCGTCCTTCGGGTGTAATGCGTTGTGCATGGTTATGAGTTTCCTGGTATTCTGTTCGAGCGATCTCGGTTCTTCTTTAGTCCACTCTATGAATTACACTACTTAAATAGTAACTTTGTTCGATGGAATGTATAGAGTAGACGGGTTGTAATGAGAAAGTTTATCAGTAATAAATCACCGGAGAAAAATGTATGCGCCGTAAAAAACAAGCATATCTTGTCGAGTAAAAGCAAAGAATATCAACTTACTATGTAAGATTTATGGATGCCATAGATATGTATATGGAAGAGTAGAAAGATAAAAAGAAATAGTGCGATGAGCAGTGTGGCTTCCGTCACGCTTATAGGAGTTTGAAAGGGAGCAAAAAGAATTTTAGAAAGATATATTTTCCTTAAAAACGAAAGGTTTAACATTTACTGCATCGTATTACACCAACAAATAACCACTTTAATAATAATAATAATAATAATAATAATAATAATTTACGGTAATATGGAGAGTTAAAGGAGGATATAACGGAAGTGCTTTGTGGCTGAACGATTTGAAGAAAATCTCGGCGTTGTACAAAAAGATTGTTATTGATGCCGATAGGACCAAAAACGATTAACATACTGAAATTGGATCCCTAGCCACGACGGCATTTGGTCGACACACCGCAAATACAAATGATCTTATTTTGTGTTTATTTTTACCGTAGAGCGTTGCATGGGCTATATGATTATCACATTTAATTACACTAAGAAATATAAAAAAACGTAGTCAATTTACTTAAATGCGAAGGTCGTTCCAAAACTGAAGTCTTTTACTTACTTCAACTCAAAAGTTGAAAAACTACAAGGGCAACCGTGGTACTATTAAAACGGCGACATTTTTCCTTCAGAATGTGTTTTTCCACACAGTCATCACAATTCTCAATTCACTTTTGCCAGCGATGAACGATGGCTGTGCATGGGCGTCTGGAGCATGCTTTGTCATACAAGGAGCGTTTCAAAAGTAAAACGTCCTAGTTTTTAACTAAAAATGTTTAAGAGCTACGAAAACAGTAATGGTGCTATTAAAACGAGCAATATTTTGTAGCTTAAAATTTATTTTTCTACATAGTAATCACCATTTCTCAATGCATTTTTGCCAGAAATTCAATAGCGCACGGCTATAACAGAGGTTGATTTCTTAAGAATTTAACATCGTCAGTATCTGCAACGGAAAGATGAAATTTTGAAGTCATGAATGCTTAAGTGCAGTTATCATAATATAATTTGCAATTGTCTCCGATCCATTTGGCCGGAATAAAAAGATAGGAAGCATTACGTCTGGAAAGTCACTCGTAATAACAATAAAATAATGCACAAGCTTGTTTATAGTCGATACATTATTTTCTGTTTTTCTACGGATAGATTAAAGAAATGACAGAAGCCTGCTGCGAAGCAGTGCGCTCTCTATACTGTGCTAGAAAGCTACTTACACCTGAAAGTATCCTGTGTCTCTATAAGGCCACCATTCGTCCATGTATGGCGTACTGTTGTCACATATGCGCAGGTGCATCTGCTAATAGTCTCTCGCTCCTGGACAGGGTCGAAAAGAGAGTCGTCAACCTGATAGGTCCTGAATTGTCATCAAAGCTTCAATCTTTTTCCTATTAATGTAATGTTGCATCCCTCTGCCTGTTCTACAAGTATTTTAATAGTGAATGCTCCGATGAACCGCAAACCCTTGTACCCCTTAGAAGTAAATACCCCGACAAACCTGACAAGCATCAAAATACCACCCCTACACAGTAGTAGAGATCCCTAGATGACAGAAACTTTTCTACTCTAATAGTTTCTTCCCCAGAACTGTTTGACTTTGGAACTCCCTCCTGGGTCCCTGCTTTCTCAACTGTACTGATATGCAGAAGTTCAAGTGTAATGTGAACGAACATCTCGCTGCTAAACTCCCTATATTTCTATATTTATTTTCAATACAAAAATTATTATATTTGTTCCGAGATTACTGCTTCTATTTCAAAATCGTCTTCCAATAGAGAGAGTAGTAACAAATTTCCCTCTCTATACTATATCATTTCAGACCAGATCAGTATTTTATATAAGGGAAGCAATTTTAACGCGCCGCTAAATTCCATAATTCTGGTATTTTAATTCATTTATTCTGATTGCTTGATAATTATATGTTTTAGGGTAAGCGCATTCAATTTAAGGGAACACACATTTGACGCTTTCAACTAACAGGCAAATTAAAATCTAACGTTTCCCTTATTTTTGTAAATACTTCTTGGTTGTCTTTGAATACAATCACTCGGACGACGATGTCTAGATTTTAATAAAGATTTATTTTAAAAAAACATACGAAGAAAAAAGGAGTTGTGTTATTTGCGTGTGTGAAAGAAAAACAAGAAGTGGGACGTTACATTATACTCTCACTCTATTCCACTGGGAACAGCACCCTAAAACCATATTTCCCCTTTAAGTATGATCAGGCAAGACACAGGAAATTGCTATTCTGACGTTACATAGTTTCGTCAACCTCCGATTTCTGACCTTCAACGTGTCACTCAAAAGTTTTAATTCAAACAGATTCGCTGTATAACATCTCTTTTCAGTCATACTCCTTATTTTTATGAGGAGAAAGATTATCAGAATCAATTCTTTAAAAATAAAGATACCAATAAAGGTTGATTCTTAAGACTAACTATATTTTGCATGTGGTGTTATCTTCCATCATGACTAGTTTGCACGCGGGTAACTGGTGCATTATCGTGTGTAATGCCGGATTCTGAGAGCGTGCATGAATACGTGTATATGCGTGTATGTTGAAGATAGTGTCTGCGCTCTCTCACATAAAAATGTTTGTGTGAAAAAAGTATGGTTTTTTTTTTTTTTTACTTGTTTGTAAGTATAACGTTTAATTAGTTCTTCATCACTCCGGAATTTTGAAAGTTGATAGGCAAAAAATGCTCGCAGAAAAAGGGCATGTAGCCAAAAGCGTGAAATTAATATGGATCACTTTCTTTGGTTTTTAATTTTTTTTTTCTTTAATTTTTAGTCTGGGTCAATTTTATCAAATAACAGTCGCTTTTCAAAGGGTGTTTCTCCCGCGAGGTTTGTTTTGTTTTCTAATACCATTCAAATATTGTACATATGATAAGGCATAATCACGTTCACCAACCGATTCTCGAAGTTAAGCAACGTTGAGGCTGGTCATCACAAGATGGGTGACCACTTGGGACTACCAGACGCGATGCGTAGGAGGGCATCGATACCTTTCTACAAGAACTGCAAACATCTAACATCATCATCTCCCTGATCGAGATAGACAAACGAATGGAGACCACTTGTGGATTTAATGTTCCCATGACACTTTGCCTTACGGAAGAAGTCAGTTCAACCTGATTCGGGTGAATGTTGGTTCGATTCGATATATAAGACATTTCAGTTTCTGTTTGCTTAGAAGACACTCGAAAACGATGTTTTTGATTTTTTTTTTCTACATGAAAATCAGTTATTCGCATCATTTGAATTATTCTCATCTTGGAGTTAATTTTACAACGTTCGGTCGATGTAACTTTTTTCCTTTTTTTTTACACAGTGATCACCACTTATCAAGGCCCGGAAGCCACTCAGGGATTAGGGTTATTGCAAGTACATCACGTTAGTGTGGAGATTTGATGAAGTGTTTACTCAAGGGGGCGGTTCATTAGGAATTTGTTAACGTCGGACTTGAAGACATCCAAGTTGTAGTCCGGTGGGAAACAGGCAGACGGAACAAAGTTCCACAGGCGTGCAGTTCTAAGAAAGAAGCTTTGTTCATGGAATCCACATTTTGATTTCGGCACAGATAAAGAGTGAGGGAAATTTTTCACAGTGGATTCAGCTAGACAGGTGTTTTTCGTGAAAGATTGGCGAGGGGGACCAGAGATTGGAGTTCAGTTTCCTCGGGTGTATCTTGTTGAACTCGGGAATCGTCATAGAGGATCAACAAATGTTCCATTATCCCATACTTTTATTGTAATCGAAATCGATGAAACCGCTCATTTTTAATCAAATCGATTTAAATTCAAAAGTCAAGCATCATGCTTCTATTGTGCTTTAAACAGAAACATTCAGGCGCTCTTGTCTTATCAAAGAACAAACCGTGGATTTTATGAAATTATTTTTACATATAATCACTTGACTTAAAGTTAAACGTGCAAAAGTTAAGTATCCTGTTTGAATTGTGCTCTAAAAAGAAACATTCATTTTGAACAGGTCTGTCTTATAAAAGAATCTACAGTTGATTTTTTAGGGTGAGTATTTCTGCTTGTGCGGTGATAACTTGTGATGATAGATGCATAAAAGTATTATCTTTGATCAAAATCAGACTGTTCCTTCTTTAATCGATTTTTTTTCGATTATTGATTTTCGATACTTAGCAGACGAATTTCAATACAAAAACAACGTTAGAACACTCCCAGATACATCAAGTAGCTTCGTGTTAAATTTAAAAAGAATCGGCCTAAACTTTTCCAAGTGCATAGGGAATAAGTTCACTCACTCACAAAGTTCATTTTATATAATAAATAGGTATGAATATCTTGATGTTATATAATTGTTAGAGCTATGGCAACAGCATATTTTTTCATTGTTTTGACTCTCGAGTATATATCTGACACAATTAGACACAGTTAATCAACCGAGAACCACATCACTCTATATAAAAGCATATAAGATATAATCAGATACACACTCGAGAGTCAAAACAATGAAAAGAATATGCTGTTGTCATAGCCCTAAAAATTATTTTCAGCTTTCATATAACATATGTAATATATACGGCACAATCACGTTGACACACCGGTTCTCGCCAGATCACCAAAGTTAAGCAACGTGGAGCCAGGCCAGTACCAGATGAGTAACCATTTGGGAAAGCTAGGCGCTGTATGTACCTTCTGGGAAGGTTGAGCGTGGGGCCAGCACCCTCATCCCGTAAAAATGTTCTCAGTCGCTACAAAAGCATCTACAAAGTTATATTTTGTTTATATTTTCTAAGATGTATTTACTACTTACAAATCTATAAGTTTTTGTTGGGTTCATCTGCAAATATGTATGTGGAGTACTAGTCGCCCCATCCAAGGCATGAAGCAACTTGATGCAAGAAGCTAAAAACGTGATCCTTCAAGGTGAATATATAGCAATTAGTTAGTTAAAAAATCGAAAGATTGTGACCAAAAAACAGCAATCCTCCTTTCTTTGTCAGAAACATCCCACATGAGATGTAAAGACTAAAAGACAAAATCAAGGAAATGAAGTACGCGACTGAAGATAATACAGCAAAGGTCAAATTTTTGTTCTCCTGAAATATAAAGATGTGTTCATTTTGCAAACTTATAAGCATTTCTTTTTATAAAAGTATGTTTATTTTGCAAACTTATGGCGATAAGCATTTCTTTTTATAAAGGTATGTTCATTTTGAAAACTTGTGGCGATAAGCATTTATTTTTATAAAGGTTTCTTCAGTTTGCAAACTTATGGCGATAAGCATTTCTTTTTATAAAGGTTTCTTCAGTTTGCAAACTTATGGCGATAAGCGTTTCTTTTTATAAAGGTATGTTCATTTTGAAAACTTGTGGCGATAAATATTTCTTTTTATAAAGTTACGTTTTTTTTGCAAACTTATTGCGATAAGCATTTCTTTATAAACTTGCATGAACGTTTACTCACCCCCTCCTCCAGTAACAATTAAATAGCAATGTCCTTTAATCACTTTGAGGAGTTTAATTTATCAGTAGATATATAATATTTACACACTAACCCAGTAACATTAACTACCAACGCTGGGTCGCAGAAATACCTGGATTAGGACCCAGGCTAGGGGCAAACCCTCTCGGTGCTGATGGACCCGTATATCTTTCCAGGTTATCCGTCTTGGAGAAGGAAAACTCTGAAGCTAAACCTAATGGGATGGATTCCTCTCCAGTCTTGGATGGCAACGTTCCTAGAGCTGGTGACTCAAACAAAATACCGGTTTGCAAACTTAAACTTCTTAAGGCGTAGATAGGCACTTCCTATCGCCCGGCTTCCATACTCCTTCTTTGCCTATTAACCAGGCGTAGAGATCGAATCACAGGGATTCGAAAGAAACGCTCAGTGGTCGATCTTGTTTCCTGACTAGGGCAATGAACGCCGTTTTCCCCTCTCCCAACACATTCCACCCCTCTAAACTGGGCGTTTGGGAGTGCATGAATGCCAAAATGCCAGTACAGTTAGATTGGGTTGACCATCGTCTGATTGGTTGAGGGATTGACAGTTCCTGGCTGCTGTTCCCGACTGGTACTCTTTGGCAGCGCTTAGAGCGGCTGCTCCATCAACAGTTGAATAATATCGGTATGTTTGTAGTGCCATGTCGCGCATGGAAAGGGACCCTGCACTCATCCCCAGTGGGCTTTCCTGAGGCCACAGTCCTAGTAGATAGAGGGTCAACTGATGATCTACTTGTATTGCATGTCTAGTATTCTGCATAACCACTTGCTCAGCACACCTAACCTAAACTGAAACTCTAAAAAAAATCAACAATAACAGTACAATCTAAAATTACGGTAAAACCAGGACAAAACTCAAACAAAACCAAATTGCCTCCACGCTTGAGGCTTGCATTTACGAATATCCGTGGGCTTAGAACTAATTTAAATGGCGTTGAAGCATTTCTCCTAACCTACACTCCGGATATCTTCGTACTAAGTGAGACTAACCTACACTCCTCCATCCCCTCTAACTATTTTAATATGCCCGGATATCTCCTACTCTGTCGTAAGGACTCTGACAGACATATGTACGGGCTTGGGGTCTATATTCGAAATACGGTCCCCTTGACTAGAGAAACAAAACAAGAATCTGACGATCAAGCCTTTATGTGTTTTAGACTTAACATGCAACATCACATTAGTAACTTTTATTTTCTCTACCGCTTTCCGTCTATCCAGTACTGTACCTTAATAGTTTTCAAGAATGCTGGTGAAAGAGCTGATCCAGTAAATTACCGCCCCATTAGCTTCCTCCCACTTTTCACCAAAATATTTGAGTCTATTATTAACAAGCTCTAGTCCATCACTTTATAGATGCTAAACTTCTGACCGACGAACAATATGGATTTAGGCAAGCCCGTTCCACGGCAGACATCGAAACTGTAATCTCTAAGCGTATATACCATTCACTTGACAAAGCAGGGGAGGGTAAAGCGGTAGATCTAGATATATCTAATGCTTTTGACAGGGAATGGCATGAAGATCTTCTCAAGAAAATCCGATCATACGGTATCACTGGAAGAAGCTTTAACATAATTAAATCCTTCTTAGATAAGAGAAAAATCCAGGTTGTCCTCGATGGTCGTACATCTAAACAATGTGATATAAATGCGGGAGTGCCCCAGTGGTCTCTCCTTGGACCTCTATTATTCCTAATATTCATAAATGACCTCCCTGACAAAATTGTCTGTGAGATGGGTACATATGCTGAGGACACCACTCTCTATAACCGACAAGACAGGAACACAAATGAACACATATCTAAAGAAATGGCAAAAACACTAGAAGATGACCTCCGATCTGTAGTGGAATGGGGACAAACAAATGGATGGTCACATTCAATGCTGCTAGGACTAAGCTTGTTTCCTTCAATAACTACGAGAAACCTTCTCTACCACCAATAGCAATGGCCAAAGAATCTTTATCTGAAAGTACATCTTTTAAGCTCCTCGGTCGCTGGAAAAATGGTGGGATCCTTCTATCGATCCAGTAGATATCTCACTTCTGATGCAATTCTCTATCTATATAAGAGCCAGGTACGTCCAAGGATGGAGTACTGTTGCCACATCTGGGCAAGAGCTGCTAGAAAGGACATCCTGCCTTGATAGAGTGCAAAATAGACTTCGTAGCCTCGTAGGGGGTGTCCTTTTCTCTTCCCTGCAGCCTCTTTCTCCTAGAAGAGATTTTGCGAATTTGTCTCTGCTTTATAGTTATTTTCATGGCAAGTGCTCGACTGAGCTTCAATCTATGGTCCCCCCCTCGCCATACTTTTATAAGAAACACTCGTCTAGCAGAAAACTCTATCACTAATTTCCCCCACTCTTTATCTGTGCCTTACCCGAAATGTAGATTCCATGAACAAAGCTTCTTTCTTAGAGTTGCAGGCCTGTGGAATTATCTTTCGTTTTCCTGCTTTCCAGATGACTACAATATGGTTGTCTTCAAGTTTAACGTAAACAAGTTCTTGATGAGCCGTTCCACTTAAGTTAACAAATTTATCGAATTTTCACTACTAACGATTACTATATTTCCCAATTTCTGCAGTACACTCTTTAACACTTACCCTCGAGTGGCCTCTTGGCCTTGATAACTGGTGATGCCTATGTAAAACAAAATTAATGCAAGCGATTAAAAAACCTTCCGCAGCACTAACAACCAGTGTATAGGCAATGATAATTATGACTAGCAATAATACCAAATGCTGCAACTGTAAAGTCGGGGCCAAACGTTCCCTGTTAATATGCGCTTGATAACTAAAGTCGGATATAAAAATAAGGTACTTGTACAGTATAAACAAGAAATCACAACATGGAAATATAAAAAAGACGTTATATTATCCTCATCCGTTATGAAATAAAGTTCTCAAAAAAAAATTCACTTAATTTGATGAAGTAGTTATTTTTTGTTTTTTGTTTTGTTTTTTTTGTTTTGTTTTTACAGCGAAAAAAATTATTTGCTATGATACCGATCGAAAGGTAGCCATGTTTCGATTTTTAAGAAGAAAAGCTAGTTATTTAGATGGGGAAGGGTTGTCGGCGCTTTAGACTGAGTTATCTCCCCGTGGCGTATTCTAAAAATCCAAACATGGCTGCCTCCAGCGCACTGTCATAAAAACATATTTTTCCGTAGTAAAGAAAAAAAAACTACTCGATCAAATTAAGTGAATTTTTTTTTCAGAAAACTTCAGTCCAAAACGGATACGTACATTATAACTTTTTTCGATATTTTTATTTTTTAATTGAGTAAACTGTACAAGTATCAAAGATGTTACACGCACCAATACTAACAATTATCATGCGCATAAATGTTTGTGAAAACATATTCAATGACAGGTACATCTACTATTTGATGACCCTGAGAAATACAGCATACAAAACCAGTACAACTTAGGGTTTGAGGCAAAGAAGGAGAAATAATCACATTTGTAAAATATGAGAAATCATTTAAATATATCAACATGCAATCGAAACAACATCAATTGTAGTTTAACTCTGGGAGATATTAGAAACTCTAAGCATTACAAATTCTAAGCATTACAAATCCTAAGCATTACAAATTCTAAGTATTACAAATTCTAAGCATTAAAAATTCTAAGCATTATAAATTCTAAGCATTTAAAATCCTAAGCATTACAAATTCTAAGCATTACAAACTCTAAGCATTACAAATCCTAAGCATTACAAATCCTAAGCATTACAAATCCTAAGCATTACAAATCATGAGCATTACAAATCCTTAGCATTAAAAATCCTAAGCTTTACAAATTCTAAGCATTATAAATCCTAAGCTTTAAAAACTCTAAGCATTACAAATCCTAAGCATTACAAATTCTAAGCATTATAAATTCAAAGCATTACAAATCCTAAGCATTACAAATCCTAAGCATTACACATCCTAAGTATTACAAATCCTTAGCATTACAAATCCTAAGCATTACAAATCCTAAGCATTACAAATCCTAAGTATTACAAACCCTAAGCATTACAAATCCTAAGCATTACAAATCCTAAGCATTACAAATCCTTGGCATTACAAACTGTAAGCATTACAAATTCTAAGCATTATAAATTCTAAGCATTACAAATCCTAAGCATTACAAATCCTAAGCATTACAAATCCTAAGCATTACAAATTCTAAGCATTACAAATTCTAAGCATTACAAATCCTAAGCATTACAAATCCTAAGCATTACAAATTCTAAGCATTACAAATTCTAAGCATTACAAATCCTAAGCATTACAAATCCTAAGCATTACAAATCCTAAGCATTACAAATCCTAAGCATTACAAATCCTAAGCATTACAAATCCTAAGCATTACAAATTCTAAGCATTACAAATTCTAAGCATTACAAATCCTAAGCATTACAAATCCTAAGCATTACAAATTCTAAGCATTACAAATTCTAAGCATTACAAATCCTAAGCATTACAAATCCTAAGCATTACAAATCCTAAGCATTACAAATCCTAAGCATTACAAATCCTTAGCATTACAAATCCTTAGCATTAAAAATTCTAAGCATTACAAATCCTAAGCATTACAAATCCTAAACATTACAAATCCTAAGCATTATAAACTCTAAGCATTACAAATCCTAAGCATTACAAATCCTAAGCATTACAAATCCTAAGTATTACAAATCCTTAGCATTACAAATCCTAATCATTACAAATCCTAAGTATTACAAATCCTAAGTATTACAAATCCTAAGCATTACAAATCCTAAGCTTTACAAATCCTAAGAATTACAAATCCTTCGCATTACAAATCCTAAGCATTACAAATTCTAAGCATTACAAATTCTAAGCATTACAAATTCTAAGCATTACAAATCCTAAGCATTACAAATTCTAAGCATTACAAATCCTAAGCATTACAAATCCTAAGCATTACAAATCCTAAGCATTACAAATTCTAAGTATTATAAATTCTAAGCATTACAAATCCTAAGCATTACAAATCCTAAGCATTACAAATCCTAGCATTAAAAATCCTAAGCATTACAAATTGTAAGCATTACAAATCCTAAGCATTACAAATCCTAAGCATTACAAACTGTAAGCATTACAAATCCTAAGCATTACAAATTCTAAGCATTACAAATCCTAAGCATTACAAATCCTAAGCTGTACAAATCCTAAGTATAACAAACTCCAAGCATTACAAATTCTAAGCATTACAAATTCTAAGCATTACAAATTCTAAGCATTACAAATTCTAAGCATTACAAATCCTAAGCATTACAAATTCTAAGCATTACAAATTCTAAGCATTACAAATCCTAAGCATTACAAATCCTAAGCATTACAAATTCTAAGTATTATAAATTCTAAGCATTACAAATCCTAAGCATTACAAATCCTAAGCATTACAAATCCTAGCATTAAAAATCCTAAGCATTACAAATTGTAAGCATTACAAATCCTAAGCATTACAAATCCTAAGCATTACAAACTGTAAGCATTACAAATCCTAAGCATTACAAATCCTAAGCATTACAAATTCTAAGCATTACAAATCCTAAGCATTACAAATCCTAAGCTGTACAAATCCTAATTATAACAAACTCCAAGCATTACAAATTCTAAGCATTACAAATTCTAAGCATTACAAATTCTAAGCATTACAAATTCTAAGCATTACAAATCCTAAGCATTACAAATTCTAAGCATTACAAATTCTAAGCATTACAAATCCTAAGCATTACAAATCCTAAGCATTACAAATTCTAAGTATTATAAATTCTAAGCATTACAAATCCTAAGCATTACAAATCCTAAGCATTACAAACTGTAAGCATTACAAATCCTAAGCATTACAAATCCTAAGCATTACAAACTGTAAGCATTACAAATCCTAAGCATTACAAATCCTAAGCATTACAAATCCTAAGCATTATAAACTCTAAGCATTACAAATTCTAAGCATTACAAATTCTAAGCATTATAAATTCTAAGCATTATAAATTCTAAGCATTACAAATCCTAAGCATTACAAATCCTAAGCATTACAAATCCTAAGTATTACAAATCCTTAGCATTACAAATCCTAATCATTACAAATCCTAAGTATTACAAATCCTAAGTATTACAAATCCTACGCATTACAAATCCTAAGCATTACAAATCCTAAGCATTACAAATCCTAAGCATTACAAATCCTTAGCATTACAAATCCTAAGCATTACAAATTCTAAGCATTACAAATCCTAAGCATTAAAAACTGTAAGCATTACAAATCCTAAGCATTACAAATCCTAAGCATTACAAATCCTAAGCATTACAAATCCTAAGCATTACAAATCCTAAGCATTACAAATTCTAAGCATTACAAATCCTAAGCATTACAAATCCTAAGCTGTACAAATCCTAAGTATAACAAACTCCAAGCATTACAAATTCTAAGCATTACAAATTCTAAGCATTACAAATTCTAAGCATTACAAATTCTAAGCATTACAAATCCTAAGCATTACAAATTCTAAGCATTACAAATTCTAAGCATTACAAATCCTAAGCATTACAAATCCTAAGCATTACAAATTCTAAGTATTATAAATTCTAAGCATTACAAATCCTAAGCATTACAAATCCTAAGCATTACAAACTGTAAGCATTACAAATCCTAAGCATTACAAATCCTAAGCATTACAAACTGTAAGCATTACAAATCCTAAGCATTACAAATCCTAAGCATTACAAATCCTAAGCATTATAAACTCTAAGCATTACAAATTCTAAGCATTACAAATTCTAAGCATTATAAATTCTAAGCATTATAAATTCTAAGCATTACAAATCCTAAGCATTACAAATCCTTAGCATTACAAATCCTAAGTATTACAAATCCTTAGCATTACAAATCCTAATCATTACAAATCCTAAGTATTACAAATCCTAAGTATTACAAATCCTACGCATTACAAATCCTAAGCATTACAAATCCTAAGCATTACAAATTCTAAGTATTATAAATTCTAAGCATTACAAATCCTAAGCATTACAAATCCTAAGCATTAAAAATCCTAAGTATTACAAATCCTAAGTATTACAAATCCTTAGCATTACAAATCCTTAGCATTACAAATCCTAAGTATTACAAATCCTAAGTATTACAAATCCTAAGCATTACAAACTGTAAGCATTACAAATCCTTAGCATTACAAATCCTAAGCATAACAAACTCCAAGCATTACAAATTCTAAGCATTATAAATTCTAAGTATTATAAATTCTAAGCATTACAAATCCTAAGCATTACAAATCCTAAGTATTACAAATCCTAAGTATTACAAATCCTTAGCATTACAAATCCTTAGCATTACAAATCCTAAGCATAACAAATCCTAAGTATTACAAATCCTAAGCATTACAAACTGTAAGCATTACAAATCCTAAGCATTACAAATCCTAAGCATTACAAACTGTAAGCATTACAAATTCTAAGTATTATAAATTCTAAGCATTACAAATCCTAAGCATTACAAATCCTAAGCATTAAAAATCCTAAGTATTACAAATCCTAAGTATTACAAATCCTTAGCATTACAAATCCTTAGCATTACAAATCCTAAGTATTACAAATCCTAAGTATTACAAATCCTAAGCATTACAAACTGTAAGCATTACAAATCCTTAGCATTACAAATCCTAAGCATAACAAACTCCAAGCATTACAAATTCTAAGCATTATAAATTCTAAGTATTATAAATTCTAAGCATTACAAATCCTAAGCATTACAAATCCTAAGTATTACAAATCCTAAGTATTACAAATCCTTAGCATTACAAATCCTTAGCATTACAAATCCTAAGCATAACAAATCCTAAGTATTACAAATCCTAAGCATTACAAACTGTAAGCATTACAAATCCTAAGCATTACAAATCCTAAGCATTACAAACTGTAAGCATTACAAATTCTAAGTATTATAAATTCTAAGCATTACAAATCCTAAGCATTACAAATCCTAAGCATTACAAATCCTAAGTATTACAAATCCTAAGTATTACAAATCCTTAGCATTACAAATCCTTAGCATTACAAATCCTAAGTATTACAAATCCTAAGTATTACAAATCCTAAGTATTACAAATCCTAAGTATTACAAATCCTAAGTATTACAAATCCTACGCATTACAAATCCTAAGCATTACAAATCCTAGGCATTACAAATCCTTAGCATTACAAATCCTAAGCATTACAAATTCTAAGCATTACAAATCCTAAGCATTACAAACTGTAAGCATTACAAATCCTAAGCATTACAAATCCTAAGCATTACAAACTGTAAGCATTACAAATCCTAAGCATTACAAATCCTAAGCATTACAAACTGTAAGCATTACAAATCCTAAGTTGTACAAATCCTAAGCATAACAAACTCCAAGCATTACAAATTCTAAGCATTATAAATTCTAAGCATTACAAATTCTAAGCATTACAAATCCTAAGCATTACAAATCCTAAGTATTACAAATCCTAAGTATTACAAATCCTTAGCATTACAAATCCTTAGCATTACAAATCCTAAGCATAACAAATCCTAAGTATTACAAATCCTAAGCATAACAAATCCTAAGCATTACAAATCATAAGCATTACAAATCCTAAGCATTACCAATCCTAAGCATTACAAATCCTTGGCATTAAAAACTGTAAGCATTACAAATTCTAAGCATTATAAATTCTAAGCATTACAAATCCTAAGCATTACAAATCCTAAGCATTAAAAATCCTAAGCATTACAAATCCTAAGTATTACAAATCCTTAGCATTACAAATCCTAAGCATTACAAATCCTAAGCATTACAAATCCTAAGCATTACAAATCCTAAGCATTATAAACTCTAAGCATTACAAATCCTAAGCATTACAAATCCTAAGCATTACAAATCCTAAGCATTACAAATCCTAAGCATTACAAATCCTAAGCATTATAAACTCTAAGCATTACAAATTCTAAGCATTATAAATCCTAACCATTTCAAACTCTAAGCATTACAAATTCTAAGCATTACAAATTCTAAGCATTACAAATTCTAAGCATTATAAATTCTAAGCATTATAAATTCTAAGCATTACAAATCCTAAGTATTACAAATCCTAAGCATTACAAATCCTAAGTATTACAAATCCTTAGCATTACAAATCCTAAGTATTACAAATCCTAAGCATTACAAATCCTAAGCATTACAAATCCTAAGCATTACAAATGCTTAGCATTACAAATCCTTAGCATTACAAATCCTAAGCATTACAAATTCTAAGCATTACAAATCCTAAGCATTACAAATCCTAAGCATTACAAATCCTAAGCATTACAAATGCTTAGCATTACAAATCCTTAGGATTACAAGTCCTAACCATTACAAATCCTAAGTATTACAAACTGTAAGCATTACAAATCCTAAGCATTACAAATCCTAAGCATTACAAATCCTAAGCATTACAAATCCTAAGCATTATAAACTCTAAGCATTACAAATTCTAAGCATTCAAAACTCTAAGCATTACAAACCTAAGCATTACAAATCTTAAGCATTACAAATCTTAAGCATTACAAATCTTAAGCATTACAAATCCTAAGTATTACAAATTCTTTGCATTACAAATCCTAAGTATTACAAATCCTAAGCATTACAAATTCTAAGCATTACAAATCCTAAGCATTACAAATCCTAAGCATTACAAATCCTAAGCATTACAAATCCTAAGCATTACAAATTCTAAGCATTACAAATAATAAGCATTTCAAATCATAAGCATTACAAACTGTAAGCATTACAAATCCTAAGCATTACAAATCCTAAGCATTACAAACTGTAAGCATTACAAATCCTAAGCATTACAAATCCTAAGCATTACAAACTGTAAGCATTACAAATCCTAAGCATTACAAACTGTAAGCATTACAAATCCCAAGCTGTACACATCCTAAGCATAACAAACTCCAAGCATTACAAATCCTAAGCATTACAAATCCTAAGTATTACAAATCCTAAGTATTACAAATCCTTAGCATTACAAATAATTAGCATTACAAATCCTAAGCATAACAAATCCTAAGCATTACAAATCCTAAGCATTACAAATCCTAAGCATTACAAATCCTAAGCATTACAAATCCTAAGTATTACAAATCCTAAGCATTACAAATCCTTAGCAGTACAAATCCTAAGCATTAAAAATCCAAAGCATTACAAATCCTAAGCATTACAAATCCTAAGTATTACAAATCCTAAGTATTACAAATCCTTAGCATTACAAATAATTAGCATTACAAATCCTAAGCATAACAAATCCTAAGCATTACAAATCCTAAGCATTACAAATCCTAAGTATTACAAATACTAAGCATTACAAATTCTAAGCATTACAAATCCTAAGCATTACAAATCGTAAGCATTAGAAATCCTAAGTATTACAAATCCTAAGTATTACAAATCCTAAGCATTACAAATCCTAAGCATTACAAATCCTAAGTATTACAAATCCTTAGCATTACAAATCCTAAGCATTAAAAATCCTAAGCATTACAAATCCTAAGTATTACAAATCCTAAGCATTACAAATCCTTAGCATTAAAAATTCTAAGCATTACAAATTCTAAGCATTACAAATCCTAAGCATTACAAATCCTAAGCATTACAAATCCTTAGCATTACAAATCCTAAGCATTACAAATTCTAAGCATTACAAATCCTAAGCATTACAAACTGTAAGCATTACAAATCGTAAGCATTACAAATCGTAAGCATTACACATCTATAAGCATTACAAACTCTAAGCATTACAAACTTCATGTAAACACCAAAACTACTCAATAAAAACACGAATATATAACTGAATGTGTACATTTTTAAATATCTCCATTGTTGCATGAACTTCGATTAGATTTAGAGCTGCAAATAAGCACCAAATTAGCATTCATGCAAACAAATAGATTAATCAAAAATAGCACTGAAAAACAATTAACGTTACTTTTCAAAACAATATTATATATAATATATGTCTTTCGTTAGGCTAAACTGTAATTACATACAAATTTCTCAATGAATAATTCTACTCTCCAACTTATTTCGGTTTTAAGATGCGTCTATGTATGTTTATAATAGGATATTTCTTTCTGTTTTAATTTGAAATATAACACTAATTGATAAATACGTAGATGTAATGGACAGTATATCAGTCAGTATATCTTCAATTAGAAATAATATGTGTGTGTGTCTGCTACGCTTAAGTTATAAATTTTATTTTTGTATGTCTTCAGCAACGTTAACAGTACCAGATATTGGTTGTGCATGAATGACGAAATCTCCCTGCAGCAACGTTAACAGTACCAGATATTGGTTGTGCATGAATGACGAAATCTCCCTGCAGGAATTAACGTCATCAAAAATCATGTTCTCTGACAGGGATATTCATACGGTTAATGGGGGTCCCCTGTGAATTAAATATCCCATAGAAAATTTGTACTTTAATTCACATACACGCGGGCGAGGAACCTGCCTACGATTAATTTCGCAACAATATAATAATGACGATGATACAAATTGATAATTGTTAAGTTTGCAGGTTGAAAAAAGTAACGTAGAAAGCAATACAAATGACGACTCAACAAACAAAGGTAGATCAATTAAGAAGTGTATTAGGAAAAGGTATATTTACAGGATATTTACATAATGCTGTCAAATAAGAGAGTCTTTGCTAGAGAAACATATCTGCTCTCGGCGGCCTTCGGTGGCTTCTGGTGAACACACGCTCAGACTAACTGAGTCTTCCTATTTATGTGTAATTAATATCCACATATGCAAATGAATGTGTGCCACCACAACACCCTCCTCCCAAGATTTGAAGTCGCACAGATTTCTATATCTTTTTCTCTTGGGATTTAACATTAATGGTTCATTAAACTTTATTTTTCTTCCTGATCTTCGAGGTTCAGGTGTATATTGAGGCGGTTCCAAATTAAAGGATTCGTATATGATGTCCATGGTTTCCTCCTCTTCGACTGCTGTTGTATAATCACCATCTTGAATGTGGCGTTTTTTTATTTGGTTCAGGTGCCTTTTATGTATATTTTGTGGACCTGTAATCGTGCATGTACAATCACCAATGCGTTTATCCACTACTCCACATTCCCAGTAAGAAGAGTTATTCCTGTAGCACTTGAAATATACTCGATCTCCCGAGTTATATTTTTGTCTAATCATGTGTGTAGTGTTTCGGACAATTGCCTGTCTTGGCAATAGTTTATCAAACGCTGATTTCACCTTTCTGGCAAACATTAAATCAGCTGGTGATATGTTTGACGGGGTATTAGGGTGCGGTGTTATCCTATATATTTGCAAAAATTGTTGCAAAGATTTTTCCGTTGGTATCCCAATGGATTTTTTCAACGCTCGTTTTACCGTGTCCACGAACCTCTCCGCGAGGCCATTCGATTTTGGATGATACGGCGGAGTAGTGATATGCTTTACTTGGAACGTGTCACAAATTCCTTAAAGTCTGTGGTTGTGAATTGAGTTCCATTGTCAGTGACCAGTGTGTCTGGTACACCAAATCGTGCAAATAACTCATGTAGGAATCCTATTGAGTTGTTCGTTGTTGGATTCCTGCAACGCATTACCTCAGGCCATTCTGTATAACTATCTACTACAATTAAGTAGTAATTTTCTCCTACTGGACCAGCGAAGTCCATGTGGATTCTCGACCATGGGTGGTCGGTTTTCGGCCAAGGTTTGTGTACTATAGGTGGGGATTTTGCCGCTAACTGGCATCATATTTATTGTTGTAGCTATGTCGACGTCCATGTTACGCCAGTATACGTAGCTTCTCATTAGAGACTTCATCCGATTTATCCCCGGATGTCCTGTGTGGAAGTCTCTCAAAATCCTCTTCTGCAACCTTTTAGGTATTACTACTCTCTCACTATATAATAACACATCGTTACATATGAAAAAAATTTCCTGAACCTTTTTGTCATTTATAATTTTTTCTTTTATATCATTTATATATTCATCTTTATCGGCTTCTATTTTAATGTCCGACAATATTACCGGTAGTTCTTTAATGATGTTTGCTACCATATTTTTCACTTCGACATTTGTTCAGATTGCTGCAATAACTGATTCTTCCAAATTATGTTTCTGTGGTATCAGTCTTGAAAGTCCATCCGCATGGCAAATCTTTTTCGATGCTAGATGTTGTAGCTGGAAATCGTAATTCAGTAGGATCGTACCCCAGCGCAGCAATCTATTTGCGGTGTATACAAGCACTCCTTTTTTTTTGATCCGTAGATTGTGACTAATGGTTTATGGTCGGTTTCAAATATGAATTGTCTACCATATAAATATCGGTGGAATCTAGTCACTGCAAAGATTATACTCAACGCTTCTTTTTCAATCTGTGAATACGCCTTCTCTGCTGGAAGCAGCGTTCTTGAAGCGTAAGCTATCGACTTTCTAGATCCATTAGGAATGATATGTTGAATGCATGCTCCTATGCCGTAGGAACTAGCGTCACTAGAGACGACTATATTTAATTTTGTGTCATAGTGAGTTAGAAATAATTCAGATATTTGTGCGCTCTTTATTTTGTCAAAAGCGGTTTGACATTCTTGCGTCCAGTTCCAAGATGTGCCCTTTTTTAGCAGCTCATTTAAGGGAGCTCGCAAATCATGCATCCCTTCAATAAAAGATTGGTAATAATTTGCGAGTCCTAAGAAACTCTGCAAGGTTGTTACGTTATTAGGTGCTGGCATGTTTTTTATTGCCGCAGATCTGTCTGGGTCTGGACGTCGCCCATGTTTATTTATTATACGTCCAAGATACTTAATTTCGCTCATAAAAAAGTCGCATTTATTTTCTTTTACTTTAAACCCGAATTCTTGTATTCGAGTGAATACTTGTTTTAAATGCTCTTTATGTTCTTCTAGGGATTTGCTCCTGATAACAATGTCGTCCAGGTATGCACATGCGCACTCAATACCACTCAGCATGATGTCCATCGCTTGTTGAAAAATGGCAGGCGCTACTTTAATGCCAAAGGGCAACCGGTTGTATTTGTACAATCCCTTATGCGTGTTGATGCATAGTATTTTTGAGCAATTCTCCTCGACCGGTATTTGTAAATACGCGTCGCTCAAGTCTATCTTGGAGAAGATATTACCACCATTCAACTTTGTGAATATTTCCTCTGGGCTTGGTAGAGGGTAATGGTAATCTTGTAATATGGAGTTTAGACCTGTCGAAAAGTCTGCGCACACTCTGATTTCATCATTCTTTTTCTTTACATATACGGCGGGGGCTGCCCAGTCGCTATGTTCTATTTTTGATAGTATTCCTGTCTGTTCCAATCTGTCTAATTCTTTATTAATGTTTTCCAACCCAGCGAACGGAACGTTTCGCTTTTTTCTAAAAATTGGGTTGGTGTTTTCTTTAAGTTCAAACGAGGCCTTAAATTTATTGCAACGACCTAATTTAGTCATGAATATATCAAGGAATATTTGTTTAATTCCTCTTTCATATTTCCTGTTGTTGGAGTAGTACATTCTATTTTTTACAGAATGTATTCATTGGCTTATCCCAGAGTCCAAATTTCTCAATTAAATCTATTCCAAACAGATTTTCGCTATTTTTCAATACGAATATTTTTAATTTCTTCGTAATCCCTTTTAATTTTATCGGAAGGATAACTTCTCCTTCAAATTTTATCTCACCACCAGTTACCGTCCGAGCTGATTTACTTGTTTTCATCAGGGTTGGTTTACCCAACTTTTTCCATGTATTCAAGTTTATTATAGAAATATCGGATTCTGAATCCAGTTGTAATTTTATTGGCGTTTTAAATATTTCCGCTTTTATGTATTTTCGCCGATTTTTGTCTAATTTTTCATTTGATTTTGTTTGTTGTACTCGCTTTCTGGTGAAATCTTTATATCTGCAACAATCGCTTTTGTGTCCGACTTTCTTGCAAATGTAGCATTTTTTCTTCTTAAAAAAGCAATCTGATTCCCAATGTCTTTCTGCGCATCTCTTACAGTTATATCTTGGAAGAGACTTGTTATATTCTTTACTATAATTATAATTATTATATTTGGAATATCTCGTTCCGTTTTGACTGCTTTTATTTGTATAGTTCTTGGTTGGTGTGTATGATTTTCTAACCTTTCTTACATATGCCACTCCGGATTTTTCTATCTTTTTTAAATCCATTTTTAGTGTAATGGCCCTTTCACAATCCTCTGCTAATTTCTGAAGTGTTAAATCTTGCTCAGATTCCAGCTTAGACAACACTCGTCTGCCTATTTCTGCATTTTTCGTGGAGACTAACCCTTGTGCGAGGATTAGGCATTTGAAATCTTCTACTGTTAGTTCCGCTAGCTTAAAATTATCACAGTTTTCAGTGACAACTGATGCGTATGTCAAATAATCTTGGTTGTCCATCTTCCTTAGATTCATACACAACCATCTCTTATGAAAAAGAGATATATTAAATAATTATCTTAGTAATTTTACGGCTTCCATGAAATCTAATTCCGTAGTTTTTAGGTAGTATATAATCTACGAACTTGCTGTGTTCTCTTACACCCAACTTCCTGAGTAAAAGGCTCACTTTCTGGCTATTTGGCCAACTTTTGCAGTCCAGTTGAAAGACATCCTCGTATCTTGTATAGTATGCTTCAAAAGTCTTTTCTTCCTCCGGTACATAATTAAATGTGTCCATGCTATTAAATATAGTTGTATGCGAGAAATTAGTACAGTCGACATTTTCTCGATTAGTCTTTAATAGTTCCAGTGTTTTAGCAAAACGTTCATTTTGCCTTTCTTCATATTCAAATTGTAATTTCTTCTGTCTTTCTTCTTGTTCAAATTGTAATTTCTTCTGCCTTTCTTCTTTTTCCATTTGCTATTTCAATAATTTCTCCTTTCTACGTGCATCTAGTTCGGATTGCGCCTTTTGTTTCGTCTGCAAAAATTGCATTAACATTCTAGATAAATCTTCCATTTTTTTTTGTATCCTTCAGTAGCAGTAACGCAGTTACGAAGAAAAATTGTACAATTTCACATGCAACACAATATCCGTACCATATAAAATGGCTTGTGTTACAAAAAAAAATTGTTCATAGTTCCTGTTTTCAATAGTAATATCGCTGCTCGAATAATATTTTCTCACTTCGCTAGCGAGTCAAGCTCATCCAACCACTTTTGCTGAAACCACAAAATACGATTTACTTGTCCGTTTTAGGCATTTCCTAATAAATAACAGCCGAACTTAAGTACAACTCTTTCCATAGAATAAAAAAGTTTTTCAACTCGAGTCACAATTAAAAAAAAATAAAATGTATGGACTACATTTTTTTTTTTTGCGTGACGTTTTACTGTCTTATATCCGTTATCCAGTGACAACTTTAGTTTTAAAAAAAAATCTTTCCTTGATTTTAGTTTAACTGTGATATTTTTTTTAAATACCGAAGAGAAAAATTTGGTTTACCAAAAAGTCTTTAGTTGGTATTTACAATTATATATATAATATAGCAATTTAGGAAATCCACAGGTGAACTTTTTTTCTTCGTATGTTACTTCCTTGTAATTTAGTAATACGAATTTGTTCTTCGTAATTTAGTAATACGAATCTGTTTGTCGTTTTACAAAAATTCACTTTTACAGTTTGTTATTTTTTTTAAGATGGATTCCACGGGAAACGGCGTAAATCGTCGTTTTTTTTTTTGTTTTTTTTTGCCACGTTCGAGTTTTTTTTTTTGGTTTTTTTTGAGACTGCAATTAAAGGTTTTGGTTTGTCTCTTTTTTTCCGACTAGTATTTTAGTAAATAAAATACTATTAATCGAGGTTACTTTTTTTAACCTGAATGTAGTTTTTGTTCTTGGAATTTGGGAAACAACCGTTTCTTTCTTTTAGTGTTGTACTTCGCGAGGAAAATATTTTACAGTTTTCCAATGTTCGCTCATTTTTTCCGCTTGAGTCGAACTTCTCTTTAGCGTAAAATCCGTTTTTACGACTATTTCGTTCGTCAAAACTTGTATTCCTTAGAACTCAACTGTTGCGTTGTACTTTGTTTTTTGGTGAGTTCTTTCCATTTCTTCGTTAAACTGTTATATTTGACGTTCATCCTCGTCGTCACTGTTAAGTTTGCAGGTTGAAGCAAGTAACGTAGAACGCAATACAAATGACGACTCAACAAACAAAGGTAGATCAAATAAGAAGTGTATTAGGAAAAGGTATATTTACAGGATATTTACATAATGGTGTCAAATAAGAGAGTCTTTGCTGGAGAAACATATCTGCTCTCGGCGGCCTTCGGTGGCTTCTGGTGAACACACACTCAGACTAACTGAGTCTCCCTATTTATGTGTAATTAATATCCACATATGCAAATGAATGTGTGCCACCACGACAATAATGATAATACAATATAATTATAATGACAATACAATATAATTATAATGATAATACAATACCCTGTTTATAAATTGTTTAGTCCTGATTGAGAAAAAGAGTAAAAATTAAGGGCTAGAGTTTATTTTTGTTAGCTTTGTAACGGTTCACTTTCGCCTAGTTTAGTCCTCACGTTCCACAAGTAAGTTTTAAGACAAAGGAGTAATGTATATTTTTATTTATTTGCGAACTATTATTCTCATCCTTCTAGTTGTTGCTTCACGACGTTTCGGCCAACTATTCCTCTGACCTTCGTCAGATTGTTAACCTTCGGAGCCCGTGGTGCAGTGGATAGAGACGTTGAATCTCTACAGTTCCAGGTGAGCATTTTTTGAAGATAGCGGTTTCAATCCTACCCAAAGCCGGCCATAGGATTAGTTGGCCAAAAACGTGGTGAAACGACAACAACTATGGAAGGCAGTAATTACTGAAGATACAGTTGAAGATTCAGCATTCCTATCCTGTCGCGATTAACAAACTGACAAAGGCCAGAGGAATAGTTGGCCGAAATGTCGTGAAACAACATCTATAAAAGATGATGATAATATTCCACAAATAAATAAAAATATACAAATTACGTATCTGAAAAGAATTCCAATAATTAAATAAAGGAGTAATGGTTACTATTTTCAGGGTCAGCCGTTCTTTTTGTGTGGTTGGTTTATGATATTAATCATCTCATAGTATTCATTATCGTTCAACTGCCAATCAAGTCATTTTATTAACTCCTATACTCGAGTGGGTCTTGGCCTTGATAAATAGCAAAAATAATAAATAAGACTTTTCATCGCTATAAGTGCATGTTGAATGTTTTTTTTACATGAAGGTCACCACTTATCAAGGCTCAGAAGCCACTCGGGGATAAGGGTTATTTTGTGTACAGCAATCAATGGGATAGTGTTGCAATATTCAGTAGTATTGGAGATTTGATAAAGTGTCATTACTTAGGGGGGCGGTTCATCAGGAATCTGTTTATGTTGACTTGAAGACATCTATGTTGAAGTCAGGAGGGAAACAGTCAAGCAGTAGAGAGTTCCAAAGGCGTGCAGGTCTTCATTTTGAAGAATGTATGTTCTTGTTACGCTGTTACACTGCTTATAAAAAGTCAGCGTTCCTAATGATGCTGGGTTGAACAGAGATGAGAGGAAAAAGATAACGAATTACCGAGATCTTATGTATGACATGGAAAGAAATAGGAATTTTAGGAAGATTTCGATCATTCCAATAATTAGCGGAGAAACCGGATTCATGAAAAAGAATTTCAAAAACTACCTGGAAAATATATTCGGTGAACCAAGTGCAAGAAAGATACAAACAATTGCACCTAAAGGCATGGTTAGAATCTTAAAAAGATCTTTCGGTTGGAATGTATGAGATATCGAGTGAATGTCTGGGATCCGGTAGTGTCCTTATCCCCAGCTACATGAAGGATTAATCAGAGATAAACGGGAAAAGATAACGAAATATCAAGATCTTATGTACGACATGAAAAGAAATTGGAATCTTAGGAAGATTTCCATCATTCTTATAAGTATAGGAGCAACTGGCCTCATAAAAACGAATTTCAAAAACTACCCGGTTAACAAAGTGCCCAAGAGATACAAACAATTGCAGTTGAAAGTACATTTAGAATCTTACAAAGATCTCTCGGTTGGAATTATGAGGTAGTGAGTGAATGTCTGGCATTTGATTAGATGCACCATCCCCAGCTAGGAGAAAACGATAAAACAAAATTTTAATATTAATTGTTTAAACTCCAAATCCCATTGGTCGAAAAACATGTCAATGGAGATATACCGAAACTTTTTTTTTTTTTTTTGTACGTACATCGTATTTTTTTCTAAAACTTAAAGAATTAGATGCAGTGATTATGTTTGCTCTGTTAATTCTCTACAGCGTTTCCGCGCCCCCACCCACCGATTTTCTAGTTTTGTTCGTAGGAGATGACATTTATGCCACTTTTAATTTTGTCTTGTTTTTAACTTAAATTTTTTTTTTTTTTTTTTGCTGTATTTTATTTTGAATGTGTTTGATTTTGAGGCATAATTTTTGTTTGTTTCTGTTTTGTTTTTTTTGTTTTTTCAAATCTAGGCCACACATCTTGCGAAACGCTTTGCTTATATCTCATGTGGAGATATTACGTCGCTTTTGTGCTTTGGGGCCTTCCGCAAAGATCCTAGGCAACGTTCCAAGAACATTTCATCTAATTAGTTCCTACGATCCCCTAATGACTGCAGTTCTTAAGAAATGCCTATCTGATCATTATTAGTTCGCTTGCTTCTGCTTTTTCTTTCTCTATTTTGTTTATTTCTCAAAGAGGACTCTTTTTTCTTTTGTTATATTATATCATATATATAAGGTTCTTGTTCAGTTTAATTATATTAACGAATTATTTTCATATCTCAGAAACCATTAATTATAATATCAATTTATTATCTTTATTTCACACACATACATATATACATATTAGTGATGGGACGATTCCAATATGTTTGACGATTCTGATACAATTACCGATATATATATATATATATATATATATATATATATATATATATATATATATATATATATATATATATATATATATATAGTGTGGTTGTTAGTAGCCGAATGGTTCGGGTCCTCGTTAATGAAGGCAGACATGACTTCTGTTGCAGGTTTCGAATCTCTCGACTGGCGTTAATCGTGACACCTTGCACTGATGATTCTCGAAAGGATGAAACACTAGTGTATGTAGTATTTAATTATTGTAGTAAATAATTATATACATATATATATATATATATATATATATATATATATATATATATGTATATATATAGTAGTCCAAAAATTCCAAATAATACCAATATATATAATAAAGCATGAAAATATAGTTATACAACTAAGCTACACAGGCGCTTACGCGTTTTATTACCCTAGGGAGTCGTCCGGCTAAAATACGATAGGTGTGTGTGTGTGTGTGTGTGTGTGTGAGTGTGTATGAACAAATAAAAAAATCTCAATTATTTTATTAAGACTTCCATGGAATCATTGATTTTTTTTTTCGAATCAATCATACCTAGAAGTTAATACTTTTTATTTCCATAATTTGAATAACACACACACACACACACACACATATATATATATATATATATATATATATATATATATATATATATATATATATATATATATAATTGTAAACCAAATTTTAACGTAATGAATTTTAAAAGTAAAAAGTGAAACGGCAAGTTGACCGATTTTGTATTCACTCAACAGAGCTAAATCGATGTAAAAACAATTAAAAAATATAAAATAGAACTATGGTGGGAGGGTCACATAAACAAGAACGAGGGAGAATCAAACAGGGAAAGAATCAAATAGAAACGACATTAAGTAATAAAGGATTTTGTTTTTGATTACAAAGAGAAGATTTAAAGGTCTTAATATAAATGGTTTCTAGAATTTTTGAATGAAATGATGAGTCTTACTTGCTGAGAATGGAAAAGAAGTCAACGCTGAACCTTTAAGCACAAACACGGCTATTTATTAGGTGTTCACAAATTGCGGAACCGTATGGATTATTCAAGCAAGATAGTGAATAAGAATCACAAGTTAAATAATAAATAAATGTAGTTCAGAAGTGTGGGGTGATGTGTTTGGAATAAGACTGTGATTGTTGTGATAAATTCAAAGTTGAGATTAAAATTAAAATAAAAACCTTTTATTGTTAGTATTTTGAACTATGCCGATTTAATGCGTTCGTTTTTTTTTAAATTGCAGAAATACATTACAGATAGAATCAAAAGAGCGAGACTTGCGGTTAAAGTGAACGGATTCTCCACATTTTTCTTCCTCTCACAATGGCTGCATATGTAAGGTCTGATTTTCTCAAGAGAATGTCAACATTCTATTAGTATATTGTGTTTTGATATTTCAATTTTGCTTTCACGTTTCTGATCAGATCAGAACAACACATAACATGACACCATTTATTTTAACTGGTTTTGAATCCTTGTTCAATAGTATTTGTATTTATATCTGCCAGCCTCTTCACTGAAGGCATAGTGACACAAGATCAACGCATTTTGAGCTCCCATTGCTGTGACAGAATTTTTTATGCATCAACGGCAACGCTTATCAGGACTCATAAACCATTAGAGGATAAAGGTTAATGCGTTTGTAAGAACAGTGAAACAACAATATGATGATTGATAGCAATGGTTGACA
Organism: Euprymna scolopes; assembly: GCF_053919585.1. Lineage (NCBI taxonomy): Eukaryota > Metazoa > Mollusca > Cephalopoda > Sepiida > Sepiolidae > Euprymna > Euprymna scolopes. The sequence goes on from NC_136490.1 coordinate 145,407,435, forward strand.
TTAAACAGAAATTAGATTTAAGAATTTGGCTCAAAAGAACTTTGTTATATTGGACATTAAAATATGTTCTATAGACAGCTGTGAAGCAGCTCCTTTGTATTGCGCTACACAGACGGATAGTTCTTAGAAAGAAACTTTTCTCACGGAAGTTCAGTTTAGTTTTAATTACACGGAAGGAGAAGAATGTTTTTGTTTTGTTTTTTGTAGTTAGACAAGTTCTTGTAAATGCTTTACATGGGAAGCCAATGTAAGCTAAGTCAAGAATGTACCATGAAATCGACATAATGACTAGCTACCTCTCTTCTGTGAAAAAGAGGATGTGAGGAAGAGAAAATCATATCCTCACTATATTTCGAAGCAGGTTTTGTACTTAGTCAATTCTGGAAAAAAAAATGCTCTGAACGACACTCTAGCAGATGTGCAAACAGTACTTAATCTTAAAACATATTTGACCCTTATACAGGGAGCGAATTACGTCAGAGTGGTATTCAATCATTTTTCAGCAAAATTTGCAACGGATTTGCTTCAGTCCTCTATTTGAAATCTAGAGTAAAAGTTAGTTCTAGAAGCTTATCAAACTACTTCAATGAGAATACACTTTATTTTAACTAGCGATTGGCAGAGAGGGCCATTCATTTCGATCTTTTTTTCGTGAAGGTAGAGTAGCTTGGTTTTAGATATATTAAAAGTAACTAGTCACGTCTTTACTCATTGTACTACGTGCTCCAAGTCAGAAAAGAGGAAAATAGAGATGCCTTGCTTATCCATGCTCTTCGAAATGTTGTCATAGGTAGTTGTGTCATCTGCATAAATGTCTAGGAATGGACATAGAATCTGATTGGAGATCATTTATGAAAACCAGGTTCAAAGGAGATCCTTGAGACACGTTGGCATTAATACTACGTGCTTCAGACTCTTGTCTATCAAACAATATTATATAAAAAAGGCAGTTTGTCTTTGTGTGTGAATTCGTTCTCTGTGGAAACGGTGGGGCCAATTTTTATGCGATTTCACACAAATATGCTTTATATGTGTGGGAGTATGCTTATTCAGATTTTGTATCGGAATACTTTCGATTGGTATCGAAGATCGATAATCGGCAAAACACCATTTAAGAGGGAATAGGCTGAATTTGACCAAAGTTAACATTTTTATACAGCCTGACATCACAAATGCACTTGACAAGTTTTATCACCTCACAAGTAGAAGGGTCCGACATATAATATCAACAGCAGGTTTTTGATAAAACATGGACACGTTTGAAAATCAATAGGAGGGTATTTACATGCAATGTAGACTACAATTTATTGTGGATACACTATGTTACTGCTGGGGATACATGTGAGCTTCCTGTCGGTACATCGCGGTGGATTTCTGACTAGTTCAGGCAATCAATTGATTTGATTGACGAATGGGCGATTTTAATCGATAACAATAAGTCTTGGCAGTGTAGAATATTCGTTGATTCTTATTATATCCTGGGCAACGTCGGGTTTCCTTGCTATTGCTATAAGCAAAAAGGGTTGATTATTGAAAATTTCCAAAAATTTAATACTTAGCTAGTTTGTGAAGCAAATCTTTGTGCTAAACTCTATCAAAAGCAATTATTTTAGAAACAAAGTGTCCGTTAATATATTTACTGTATAATATTACAGTCAGTACATCAGAAGTTAATCTTACAGGACGAAATCCATATTGTTTGTCACTGAGTATATTGTTTTTCTATATATTTTTATGGGGGTGTTTCTTGCAGTCCTGAAACAAATGTATTTTTATGGTACTATAACTTTAATAGTTTTGCTTGTTTGCACGTTTGTTATATAAAGAACTTTGTAACATGAATAATAATTATTATAATCTTTGTTGAAAATAGAATGTTAGAAAATATGTATTGAAACGAATTAGATATTTTACAAATAACATATTTATGTATCGAGAATGCTAACGTTGGAATGTTAAAACAAAGAGGAATGTTAGCTAAATAAACAAAACACGTGACAAAGATAGATCGGCTGATTTTTTTTTCTTTGGTTACGTGAATTGATGACGTAAAGTTTAACATTGGAGTTAGTCAAAGTGGAAGAGTTGACAAGTTAACACGGAAGATATCGCCCCCGCGTTTGGAAGCTTAGGGAAACGCGACGTTGCAGCTCCGATGGGAAGTCGAGAATAAAGTTTATATAAAATGAACTTGGTATTTTGCGTTCCTTCGAAGGGGGACATTTTTTTCAGGAATGCAGGAAACGTCCCCATGAAAAAAGTGTGTTTTTCTTTGTCTGGGTCAAGTGGACAAAGATGTTTATTCGTTGATGTAAAACACTGTTCCGTTGTTGTAAAAGGCTGTTTGTTACGAAATGAACACAGTTATATGTGAAACACCCACACATACATAAAACTAGAGGAACACATTTATGACTAGGTGTTCACTATATATATATATATATATATATATATATATATATATATATATATATATAATTTAAAGGAGATTAGAACAATAGTCTAAAGAGCAGAGTGTATTTTAATGTAATAGTAAAATTACTAGTTTAATTAAAATACAGGGAAAGAAAAGTGCTCGTTGTAATTTAGATATATAATAAGCTCGATAGGTAAATATCCTAGAGCTAATTTAATATTTAGTAATGTGATTGATAATCTAAAAATCAAATTATAATTAAATTAAAAATCCGTTTTATAAGAAGGAATAAGAACAAAATCAATTATTTGTACGATCGTTTCGGAAAACAGTGTTTTTATTGTGGTAGACATCAAGTTACGGACAATAATTATTGCATATAGTTTTTTATCAAACAAGGTTTCTTCATCAGCAAATATTGAGAAGGGTTTTTATTAAATGTAAAAGACACCATAAATAAACCTAGCATTAAAGTAAGGCAGATGTATCTGGAAAAAATTAAAATAAAGGTATGGATTTAAACTTGATAAGAAAATTAATGTGGGTTAGAGATAGAAATAAAATAGAGTAAAATTATAAATATAAATTTGGTTTAAGTACAATATTATACATACATACACAAATATATACACGCATATATATGAAAAAGTACATACATATATATATACATATACATAAATATACATATATATACATAAACACATACGTACAAATATTTACCTTTCAATTTTTCGCCTTTTAAAATCAGGAACTATGGTTAAAGTACTCATATAGATGCTTGCTATAGCTTTTCAGCTTATGAAATGATAAATTTTCAAAAAGAACGCTTGTGTAATAATTTATTTCCGTTAGCGTATTTTGATTAAAGGACGCCAAGGTTTAGAATTCGAAAGAAATTGGAGGATAATGTTATTTGTATAATTAAATAATGCAAGGGGGATAATTAGTCATATTTCTTTAATTAATGAATGTAAGGGAGATAATTAGTCTAACTTAATTTATTACAGAATAATAAAAAATATTGTAATCTATTTTTACTAATAAGTAATTTTTAATGATTTAAGGTGGTTTATATTTATTAAATTTAAACCAACGTTTATGACTGCATGTGAATATTAGTTCCTCTCTTGAATTTAATAGGGTGGTTGTATTTTTTATATCTTCATATTTCAAAATTTTTAGGGTCTCTTTTGTACATAGTGCACAGAATATATATATATATATATATATATATATATATATATAATCACATGTTTATAAACAAGAAACTCCACTATATACAATGTGAATGTTTTAGATATTGAGAGAAACGACTGACGAGATAAGGATAGAAATAGAAGCATAATCATAAACTGAGGACGGTTAAACTGAAATTTGGTCGACATTGATTGAAGTTTATTCATACTAAATTCCGTTGGATTGCAAACAGGATTGTGAATTTTATTTACGATTCTTTGAATGTCAGCTAAGGAGTAAGGTCGCCGAATACCTAAATATTGAATCTTTCTTTTCTAAACCTCTTGTACCTTTTTTTTTACTTTTACCATCAGTTTGCTCTTTGTTTGCAAAACTCTCCCTCTCACTTACCCATGTTTCGTTCAAAATGTTATATTACCAGCAATTTGTTCGTACCAGATATTTGAATTTTATTAATGATTCAATGAATAATATTTTCAATATGTTGACTGTATTTGCTAAATATAATAAAAAAAACAATATGTAATATATATTGTTTCAGTTGTGGCATGGCCCCATTTCGGACGACAGTAATGATTTGGGGCATGGTCAAGCACCACACCATTTAATTTCTGTATCAAAGTTATGTTTTAGCGAAGGATAAAAAATGGAAAATATGGATATATATATATATATATATATATATATATATATATATATATATATATATATATATGTAAGTGACGATTTTGAATTAAATTTTGTAAATTAGAATTAACAACACATTTATCATTCGACAAAGAATACAAAGATTTAAAGTTTTTCCGTATTTCATAACGACTTATATACTCAGAGGAAACGTAATTAGTAAAAATGCATAGACAGTATGCTAGTTAGCACATAAATCGACTAGCACTTGAAGAATTTACCACTGTACCAGTCGAGAGTTTATGCAGAAACGAATGAATCTGCACTTGAAATGAGACGGACAAAGTTAGCCTTACAATACTATACAAAACTTGCATCTAATACCTCGAACCCTTTATACTAGAGTATCTTCCCCCCAAACACCAACCCCTATTCCTCCCAAAAAAATAATCAAGCCTTATGGTCTCCGCATGAAAGAAATAAAAGGTGAAGCTAAAAGTAACATCCCACTAATCCACAAAGCTTCTACACTCAAACATTCACCATGATTTTCCAACAACTCTGTAAACCCACCCGAATATCAAAAACATACTACTATATTATTAAATCTCTTAAAACATCCTAAATCTTACACAGTTTACCCCATCATTTTGGAAAAAATACGACATTCTTCATGACTATACAGATTATGATCAAATTTATACTGACGGAGCTAAAACCAAGGAAATAGTCGGAAGCTGTGCTATTTATCGGCAAAGACAAATCCAAACCGCCTACCTGACAGGTCTTCTATCTTTAGCGCTGAAATATCGGCAATACACCTGGCTCTTAATATTATAAGTGCCGATCAAGTAAACAAGTTTATAATATTTTCGGGCTCTTTCTCAGTTCTAGATTCATTTAAAGAAAAGAGTACTTACAATTCGCTAATAACTAACCTATTGAAAAAACTTGATTTTCTTGATACTCAAAAACAAATCATCCTATGCTGGATCACAAGACATATTGCCATTCTAGGAAGCACAAAAGCTGACCTAGGTGCTAAAGAGTCACTACACCTGGAAATATCCAACATAAACATCCCCTACACAGTTATGTACATATACATACATGCAAATATATGCATATATATACTTATATAGATATATATACATATTTAGACATATATATACATATATACATATACATATAAATAGATATATGCATATATATACACATATGTATATATACATATCATCATTCAGTGGCAATCACTCGTGACGAGTATGACTATGCTCCTGTCGGTGAGATTAGGTCTGATCATTTATGGGTCCTCAGATGACTGTGGAGACCGATCATTGACCAAAAGACTTTATTGCAGTTGGGGCATGGGTGGTCGTCTGAGTAGTCGAAGAGGCAGAAGAAGCCGTGTTGGTAGTAGATATCTCCTTTTTCTGCTTCCTCCTGTTTTCTGAGGCTCGGTGGAGATCCTTTTCTGAGTGAGCCGTGCCTTCATGGACCATCTTGCTTCAAATGTCCGTCTGAAGAGCAGCATCCTCCTAACTGGTGAGGCTGAAGTGACATTGTCTCAGGTAGGTATTTATGTTGTCCTTATATCTCTTTTTCCGTACTCCTATGGACCGCTTTCCCTTTTTTAGCTGACCGTAGAGAATTTGCTTTGCAAGGCGGTTGTCAGGCATGCGCATAATATGGTCCGTTCATTGCAGCTGGTGTCGGATGATGGTTGTGGTGATGGAAGGTATGTTGGCCTCCTTCAGGACGCTTACGTTTGTTTGTCGATCCTCCCATCCAATCCTGAGGATTTTGCGGAGACAACGCTGGTGATACTGCTCCAGGGACTTCAGATGTCTGCTGTAGGTGGTCATGCTGTAGGCGCCATAGAGAAGAGTGGGCAAGACAACTGCTTTATAGACAAGCAGTTTGACCCTACCCTGTATGTCTCAATTTTCAAAAACCCGTTTCCGTAGCTTGCCAAACGCTACACTGGCACTTCCGATGCGGTTGTGAATCTCTGCGTCGATGATAAATCTTGTGGAGATAAGACTGCCAAGGTGGACAAATTGAACCACATTTTCTAAGGTATTGCCTTCCACGGAGATTGTGGGCGGCTGTGGGTGTGTGCCAGGAGCTGGTTAATGAAGGATCTGGGTCTTTTTGATGTTAAAGTCAAGTCCCAGGAGTCGGTAGACTCTCTCAAAGGCATCCAAGATGCTCGGGATGTCCGCTTCTAAGTGAGCAACCAGCGCATTGTCATCTGCGTATTGAAGCTCTATGATGGACGATGTGAAGACCTTGCTTTTTGCCCTAAACCTGCTGATGAGTCCGCCATCCATCCTGTACATGAGTTTAATTCCCTCAGGTAGTTTCTGGCTAGTAAAGTGAAGGATGGTGGAGATGTAAATGGCGAATATGGTTGGGGCAATGATGCAGCTCTGCTTGACATCAGTCTCAACTTTGAAGGGAGATGTTTCTAAGTCACCATTGGCAGCCACAACTGCCATCATGTCATCATGAAGAAGTCTCAAGATTTTTAGGTACTTGTCTGGACATCAAATCTTGGAGAGGAAACACCAGAGGGCTGTTCTGTTCACAGAGTCAACAGCTGGCGCCAATGAAATTTAAAAATCCCGTCCAAAGCATTTAAAATCTTACTATAATTAAGTGAACGCCCTCGGGTGTGGGCATATAGATATTTAGCGAATAGATGCGAAAAGTTTACAAAGGGCATAGGCAAGATATCTCGATAAATAAACAGAATGAATAAAACTTTGTGAATATAACTTATTCTGTGGCCCTTCTCAGTCTTATGTTGTAAATGAACAACTTCTAATAAAAAAAAACAATGTGTGCTTGTTTCATTTTTATTGACGAAAAGAAAAAAAGTTAAACGAATCCGTTTGAAATCGGAAATTAGGCGATAATTTTTCCGATTCCGATATCACCAGAAGTTCCGATTTTTCCGATCCCGATTCTGATTCCGATTAATCGTCCCAACCCTAATATATATATGTGTGTGTGTGTGTGTGTGTGTGTGTGTGTGTGTGTGTGTGTGTGTGTGTGTGTGTGTGTGTGTGTGTACATACATTCAGCACGTCTGATTGAACACGACTGAGTTCTTTTTCTTTTCAGATTTTGTTGAATAACTCTTCCATTGGCGGTCTAGTTTATATCAGTTGGCATATTACGGCGCCCAGTATTGTGTTTCGGCCATATTCTTCTCAAGCGCTTTCAATCGGTGCATCCGATCGTTGTCGTTGTTGTCATTTTCCTTAATTAGGCTTTGTGTATTTATAGTTAGTGTTATTTGTTATTGGTTATAAAGGTGGGCATAGGATGGGTAGGGGCGAATTATTTTTTTTTTTAATAAAAATGAATCCGCACATCACGATAGATATTTGGAAGGTAGTGGAGCAATGTAAGGAATGTCTAGCAATTGGCCGTGCGCCAGCTAAACATGAAAAAGGGTAATTGGATGTTGCAGAAAATTGACATCACGCATTATCAATACGAACTGTATCTGACTATGATTGACTGTGGGCCTGGGTGGGTAATAATATGGCGAAAAATCAGAATGGGAAAAAGTGGAAAGAGTTGTTGAGGTGCTTATGGACAGGGAGCCAGTGGAAAAGATTCTGGTGGCTAATGGTATGTCTTTTCGTTCAGAAGTTTTTAGAGAGCTATGTGCGAAGCGAATGCTAGGCAATATTTTAGAACCGGTCGGCTGGCAACGATTGTGAATCAGCATGTAAGAAGCACAAGCGGAAATCTCTTTTCTCCTTACTCCTTACTCTCTCCTCTTCTTTTTTTCTGTTCGGTTATATTGGCATTGCCCCTTTCTTTTGG
>NC_136490.1:145420517-145465517 GCF_053919585.1 Euprymna scolopes
GATGCACATTCGGGTATTAATAGGAATTAACATGGTTTGGTATTTAATGCAAAAATGAGCACAAATTTAATCATATCAAAACATCAAATTTGGCATAAAGCATTCATTCTAAATTTGCCCGTTTTTACCGAGTTAAAACGTCTAGAAATAATAATCTATATTTTTATAAAAGTAAGAATATGTGTGTAAGAGGATAATTCTCAACCTTTATACTCAACAAGATTTTGATCCACAGACTTGACATTTTGTATATAGGATATTCAGACATGTGAAAAACTTTTTAATTGGTTTATATCCGGAAAATGGACTTCTAAGGAGTCAAAATTTGGTACGTGGGCATCGTCGGATTTTATCTGTTTGTCAACTGTTTCACGAATGCGCATGCGTGAATCGTTTACATGACAGCTTCATTATGTTAAGAATAAGTAGGTTTGAAAACACTTTTTAACGAACGTGTCAGGCTGGCCTATCGGTTATCGTCCTTGATTCACTGTCTTTAGGTTTCGGTTTCAATCTCAGCTCGAGTATTTTTTGTTTTTACTGACAAGAATTGAACTCGCATGCACATGTCTGTTTCTTTCAGTTTTTTACTCCATTTTATTTTTGTTTTTAGGAATTTAACGTTACGTTTAATACCGGGCAACGCCGGGTATATCTTCTAGTAATCTATACAACAATACACTATTGCACTTTATGTTCCTACGTACTTTAAAATATTTCACAAGACTTTACAAAAGTAAATTGTGCGATCACCTAGTTATTAGTGATTAATAGGGATGTGACAACAGCATATTCTTTTCATTATTTTGACTCTTGAGTCTATATCTGTTAATATCTTATACGTTTTTATATAGACTGATGTGGTTCTCGGTTGATTGACTGTGTCTTACCGTGTCGTATATATACACTTGAGAGTCAAAAGAATGAAATAACATTCTGTTGTCAGAGCCGTAGTGAATAATCCGATGTCGCCAAAGTAAAAAATTAAACTTTACCCATTTTAATATCAATTGTTCCCAAACCAAATTATACCGGTTCGTCGATTAAGCAGTAATTTTAATTTTATATATATCAAAAACTGATATGATTTTTATCGATTAGCAGGATATTAAATTGACAATTATTTTTAAGTTAAGAAACATATCTGTTTTTGTTTTTGTTTTTTTTTTGGGGGGGTAGGATTATTTAGCTGGAAATTCGTAATAAATATTACGATAATGAGAACGCTGATACTGTTACAAATGTAAGTGTTGTGACCCAAGGAAAGGGTCATAAAGAAAAACGCGAATAACAAGTTTAGGTAGAAAGAATAGATTGTACAAGAAAGGGAATATTTTTGTGTGTATTTATTTTAAATATAATTTTCTATCCTCGCCCCGATGACATTCCAGTCATAGTGCTCAAAATCTTCAACCGGAACTAGCTCCCATACTTACAAAGCTGTTAAAACTTTGCCTTGAGAAATACTTCTCAACACCCTGGAAAACTTCATCAGTCTGCTCCGTATTTAAAAACTCCGATGATAGATCATCTCCCTCTCAAGACAGACCTAACAATCTCCTGTGCATCATAAGCAAGTTGTTAGAATATGTGATAGTCAGAAGTGGTCAACTACCTCAGCAAAAAAACACACCTGCTCTGTGACATGCAATATCGTTTCTGTTCTGCGAGATGTACAGTTGATGTACTAACTGTTATATCATATAGTATTAGTGAATCCTTCGACATGGGGCTTCGTTTCTAGAGAAATAGCTCTTGACATAATAAAAGGTTTTGATAGGGTATGGCATAATGACTTACTTTACAAGATTGCCAGCTATGGAATAGCTAGAAATGTCCTCTCAATTATTAAATCCTTTCTCTCTGATAGGCTCATCAGAGCAGTCGTTGGCAGGCAGAGATCAGAAACTCATAGTATTAATGTTAGCGTCCCTCAAGGTTCTATCCTGGGCCCAACTCTCATCCTGATCTTCATCAATGATCTCCCAAATCACATTCTTATATCATTCGTAGACATTTATGCAGACGAGACCACAACACTTCAAAGGCCACCAATGGCGAATATCTTTCTTATTCTCTCTCTTCTGGTTTTGAGAACGTGGTGCAATGAGGAAAAAGGTGACTGGTTAATTTTAATGCATCGAAAACCAAACTTCTCTCCTTTCATCAGAATTGCTCTGACCCCCATCAGGCCTCAATTAAAATATAAGGCTCTCCTCTTGGGAAAACACCATGTCTTGATCAGTTTCTGGAATGGATCTTCACTCCTGATCTGAAATGGAATATATGCATCAGATCTGTTGCAAGGATCGTTGGAAAAATGGTTGGATCACTTTACCGTTCCAGAAGGTATCTCATTGCCGATGCAATCTTCTAAGAGCCAGGCATGCCCTAAAATGGAGTAATGTTGCCACATCTGTGCAGAAGCTGCTCGGATCGTCCTATTCAGCCTTGATAAAGTTCAAAATTGATTCGACACTTAGTGTTGTGTAGTACATTAACGGGGACTCATATTGGGGTCTTATAACGGGTACATGTAATACCAGACATAATGATAGTGATGATGATGAGAGAGAGAAGTCCTTTATATGTATTACAGACTTTTAACACATCTTGAAGAAGGGCAGACATTTCTTGTGATAGAGGTAATGGGTCACATAACTTGGAAGGGTTTACAATGTTCATTATAATATGATTAAACACATTACCTTTTTTGTTGTAACTGAATGACGACACGAGACAACACTTACAAAACATAATGATGACTTCTTTATTCCTCTGATCGACCGGTCGATTGACGTTAGGAATTCAAATGCTATAGCTACATTGGTTTACTCCTCTCCCCTCGCCCCCAGCGCTCTGAATCCAACTCATCAACTGACCAACTCTCTCTCTCTCTCTCTCTCTCTTTCTCTCTCTCTCTCTCTGACTCTCTTACTGACTGACTTCTCTGACTGACTAAAATCCAAACCCATAATATGGAGAAATATCTTTTGTCTATGACGCCAGAAGTGTGTTTTTCAAACGTGACCAATTTCACGTGGCTTAACATATGTTTGTCCAGCACACTTTTGACAACAAAAGAATCCTCAATTCTAAACTAACCTATTTTTAAACAATATATTTAATATTCAAATTCTAAAGAATGGACAATCAACTCTTTTTTTCCGATATAAACAATATTTAACTATTCTAATAGAATTTAACAATAGACTAAATTTCTAACATTCCATTTCTTAACTTTGCCTACAGGGTTCGATTCTAGGCTTATCCTAATCTCATTTTTACTTATCTAATATTCTTCTTATTTACATGGGAAGGGGACAGCCCTTTTCCATGTAACACTAGTAGATTATGCCCTTTTCTTTCCTACAAAAGAGACGTTGCGGGTATGTTTCTGCTCTATCGTTATTTTCATGGCAAGTGCTTCACTGAGCTCTGATCTATGGTTAACTCTTGCTAAACGTTCACAAAAACACTCGACTAGCTACAACCACTATATATGGTTCCTACATTCTCTTAACGCAGATTCTATGAAAAAAGCGTCTTTACCAGAATTGCCCTCTGTTGAACAATTTGTCACTGGCCTGCTTCCCAGTTGAATACAACATAGTAGCCTTCAACTCCAATGTAAACAAATTCTTGTAAAACCGTCCCCATAAATAATCGAATTTTACTCAAACTTACACTATTAACGATTACTAAACTACCACCTTACATTCATTAACCCATATCCTCGAGTGGCCTTCGGGACTTGATAAGTGGTGATTCTCAAGTTAAAAATAATCTAAACGATTTGTTCAAACGTGTCCATGCATATTTAATTTACTTGGAGCGTCACCATTTATTAAGGATAAGTGTTAAGTGTTGGTAGATGGCGAGACAAGATTGGACATGGTGAAACTTTGTTAGAGCTAGATTATCTAAATGGACAACTCAATAGGAATTTATTCGCATTTGAGTTTTAAGACGACCATGTTACAGTTAGTCGGGAAGCAGACAAACGATATTGCGTTCCACGGACAGTTCTAGGAAATAAACTCTGTTCATGGAATTTTGATTTAGTTTGGGGCACAAATAGGGAGTAAGGAAAGTTGTTGGTGGCTGTTTAAGCTCGGCGAGTATTTGTTGTGAATGTTTTGCCATTTGTATTAGAGTTTTAAGTGAAAGTCGCGGATTTGACAAGATTTGAACCCGGCATTCTGAATCTACAATCTACGGTGACATTCTTTTTGCCACTTAAGCCGCGCGCGCAACACCGACAACCCCTTTCTTTGATTTTCTTTTATGTGTTTTTTTAATTAGCCACTCTTTGATATCGTTTTATTTTATGTTTTATTTCTTTGCTCTAATTATTTGGTGTCAAAAAAAGAAAGAAAAACAAAATTCGTCTTTACCGTCAGTGTTTTTTCATCTTTCTTTTATTTATTTGGTTCATTCATTCAATAATGTACAGAATCTTACTGCGAGATGTGCTATTTAACCGCCCCCACACCTCGGAATGAACCACACCCCATTTTTAATTTTTTTTTTTTTTTTTTGCTCTCATTTGTGGATCCCATCACTCTACACCCATTCTACAATCGCATAAGAACACTATATATATATATCTATATATATATATATATATATATATATATATATATAGATATATATATACATATATATATATATAGATATATATATACATATATATATATATATATATATACATATAGATATATATATATACATATATATATATATACATATATATATATACATATATATATATACATATATATATATAGAGATATATATATACATATATATATACACATATATATATAGAGAGATATATATATACATATATATATACACACATATATATATATATGTATATATATATATATATATATAAAGCTTGCAAGTTGATTGTTCAAGTGTTACACAAATGACACCTCCTGACACAAATTCATTTCATAATAATACATAATGAATCAGCAGAAATCTGCCGGTGCCGCCTCATGTAAAAACTACACGACATAATTTTTTAACATTTCCTGTAGATGAATTTTCAATAGGGTTTAGGTATATCAATCTTTGAAAATTGATATTTTAATAAGTTTTATGAGGAGGTAAATTCAATAAGACAAATTAATGGTCAGTAGATATTTCCATGCTGTCTGCCTTAGCATGATGTGATACAAGGTCAGAAAATGGGGATATCCAGCCAGTGTAACCCCAAACGTGTGGTTCCCTCGTCAGATCGCCGACTCCCAACGTCGTGTACTGTGGATTTTTCGTTCATGGCCGGATCGTCATTTTCTCGCTGGCGACTGTCGGTGGGGACACGGGCGTGGTTTCACAAAAGTACAAATATGAACAAAGAAAAGAAAAACACAAACGCCAATGTTCACATATAAATTGACTGTTGGACTTGTGTGTGTGTGTGTGTGTATGTGTGTGTGTGTGTGTGTGTCTTCTCCACGTTCTATCGATGTTACATTCGTCTATCTCTGCTTCACAGTTAACTCTAAAATTGTCCACGTCTCTATTTCACAGTCAATTCTATAACTGTTCAACTGTAGTCGTTATCAAATCCCATCCGACGTCAAGGGTATTTAGTTGTCAACTCTGCTCAATTTCCATCCGCTGCCTAGCGCATCTAGATCTCAACTGTCTGTCTACTCTATCTTGATCTCTCAGGTCGCCCACCCCACGCTGGCTACCGGAAGCTGCCCTTCCCTGTTTTATCAGTAGGTTTCTATTGTTATTGTTTGCTATTTCCTATCTATTGTTGATTGTAGGATATTTCCGATTTCTTTGTTTATTCTAAGCTATTTCCTCTTCCTTTGTCTATTCCACCCTCTCAGCACTAAGTGGCTCAAATCTACCCCAGGGCAACTTTATTTAAAGAAGGGCCACTCTGGCCTAGCAAAAATTGCTTGAGCATTCCCATCGGCCATGATCAGTACAATGTCGCGGGAAAATTTCTCGACAGAAATTTTTAAAATTTTAAATAGATAGATACATTTCCGTTGGTCGAAACTGTTTTAAATATATTAGTTTTTGAAATATTATAATTTAACTAGATTTTATAGAACATAAATTCAAAGTCAGTGACCATTATCAATATGGAGCGAAAACTACTCGACACAAGTCTATTAAATTTTCTATATATTTACGCCACACTGTTAAAAATAATACATATGCTACTTCCCATTTGGGGGTACCAAACTGGTCAAAGGGAAAGTTATTCCCAACTCACATTTAAGTAAAAGTGCGCTTCCATATAAATAATCGAATTCATTCAATAAGTATCGCTAACAAAAACAAACAACATCTACACTGAAATAATAGTTTGTTTTTTAACCAATAGCATGAATAGAGTGTTATGTGTTGTTCAAATTGTCTGGCAAACCGATAATTAAGCAAACTGTTTCTAACCTCGTTTTGACCTTTCAACAATAAGGCATCATTCGATGTTGGGATGACCGCGAATCAGCGTAAAAATCTATAATCTCCCTCAATAATATAAAAATCTGTTACCGGGAGCGAATTACGGTGATATGTACCGAATTGCCTATATAGGAAACGAGTTATGACGATATGCACTGAATTTATATTGTTATACTATGGATCCCTTAATCTTAGGAAGTAAAAAAAAAAAAAACGGAACAAACGATAACAAAAAAAAGAAATAGTTGATCAGAGGAACAAAGGTAAAGGAAGTGTGGTTAGTAAAAAGAAAATAGAGAGGAGGTGATTCAGTAAGGCACACAAAAGGTATCTGAAATAGATTAGTTAATCAAGGTGTGGCATTGACTGAGTCAATATTTTGCGATAGTTTTGACAGATTGTAGGTTTTACTCGGGAATTAATTCCTATTTTAGTCACGAGAAAACGACGTTGAAATTGTGTTTGTGTTTCTTTCACGACGAAACGTTGGCTTATTTTTAAAGCAGTGAAAGCAGAAAAAAAGGGTCGGATTTGGAATTTTTCTTAACAATCAGTGTTCTATCTTTTTCCCCTCGCCGCCATTCTATTTTCGTCTTTTTCGCAACTGACAACCTCACGGGCACAAGATAATTTCACTGCTGTGGAACAAAACAAACATCATGTTATACTGCAGTCCCTAACCACGATAGCACCTAAATTTGCCTTTATCTTCTTATTTTTCATATCGGACGGATTTCGGGTTCGAATTCCAGCGCCTCTCTACAAAGGGCACACGCCAACCGTTGGCGCTTATTGCTGTGGTTCTCCACACCGTTGTTACAAATTTATGACAGTTAGAGATAGTTTACGACAATCTTAGGTTTACGACCGTTCATAACAGTTTCCAGTTTGAGACAATCGACGGCAAGTTGTGGCTTGGATCAAATCGTGAATGTTTAGGAAACCGAAATAAGCTGACATCAATCCACGATAAAGAAGCTTCGACAGACGATTAAAGATGTGGATGTTATCGTTTAGAGGGTTGATGGTGTTACACACGCACCCAGATCCCAACTAAGAGCTGCGGAATGTGTTGAAGTTTGTATTTTCTGTGTTGGTTTTTTTTTTGTTTCTCTTATTTTAATATGTGTGAGCCACTATGCTCGCTACCTCTGCTGTCGCGAATATGAGACGACAAAGGACCCCACGAAAATATCGTAGGGATCAGCAATTGTTGTGGAGCGAGGGAGCGCGTAATTCGGTCACACAAGTTAGGAGAGTCTAAATGTTCTAATCAAAATCATATCCGATCCACGAGACGATTTTAGACATATTAGTCTGTGATAAAGGACTTCTTAAATATTCATAAGAACGGTGCTGAAAGTTGCATCATTATTTTATTATAATTTAGCAGACGTCGGTGAAAAATAATGGTTTTAGTATCTATAAACGATGAAACAGAAAAATAATAGTGAATGTCTATTCGTTACTTATGTTAAATAAATCATCCGCCTTTAGTTGGTAATAAAGGAATAGACATAACACAGCTTTATAAAAATAGTTAATGGCATCCCATAGTTACTCCTAAATTAAATATAGTGGTCATACGAAATAACAAAAAAATCTTTACTTGTGAGGAAAAATAAATAATGTTTATCAAAATGTGCGGAAATTCATCGAGTACTTTCTATTTTTATAAAATAAATTCAATTTTTCGCCGCTAGCGGAGTATTGTCGTGGTAAAATTCGAAGGAAATAATTAAATATTTTTGTTGTTTAAACGCGAAAAAATCGGTTATTTCCCTTGAATATCATAGTAATGGCGGGAAGATTCTGCGGACGACTAAAGGTTGAATTTATTTTATAAAAACAAAACTAATAGTATTTACTAACAGAGTTACCCGGCGTTGCCTGGGTTATAGAGTGGGATATCATCATCATATGCAACCTCCATCCGATCCCTAGCGCATCTAGATCTTAACTGTCTGTCTACTCTATCTTGATCTCTCAGGTCGCCCACCCCACGCTGGCTCCCGGAAGCTGCCCTTCCCTGTTTGAAAATAAGCCAACGTTTCGGCGTGAAAGAAATACAAACACAATTTCAACGTCGTTTTCACGTGACTAAAATAGGAATTAATTCCAGAGTAAAACCTACAATCTGTCAAAACTATCGCAAAATATTGACTCAGTCAATGCAACACCTTGAAAAACTATTCTATTTCAGATACCTTCTGTGTGCCTTACTGAATCACTTCCTCTCTATTCTCGTTTTACTAACAACGATTATAAATAGTTTAATTCCATTTTTTAATATGTTAGAAAAGTATTATCTGTTTTAAGAGTAAGCTAGAGACGCAGAATTACTACCATTATGGTCACATAAAAATTGTGGATATAAGTACGCTTATGTGTAAGGTATACTCTGTAGTATCTCTTCGTTTTAAGGAACAGACGTATACACAAAGAGAGAGGTGTTCACCTTTGTGATACGAGTGCATATATTTTTTCCATGATTATAGATAGAGTAAGAAGCATAAAAATGATATTCTTGTTTTTAATTCGTTATTGTTTTATTTTGAAAATTTGCAATTTTGGCCAGAAAATGTAGCAAATCAAAACAAAACAAATCAAAACAAATCAAATCAAAACAAAACAAATAAAAACAAAACAAATCAAAACAAATCAAATCAAATCAAAACAAAACAAAACAAATCAAATCAAATCAAAACAAAACAAAACAAATCAAAACAAAACAAATCAAATCAAATCAAAACAAAACAAAACAAAACAAATCAAAACGAAACTAATCAAAACAAATCAAAACAAATCGAATCAAAACAAAACAAATCAAAACAAATCAAATCAAAACAAAACCACACAAAGCAAATCAAAACAAATCAAATCAAAGCAAAACAAATCAAAACAAAACAAATCAAATCAAATCAAAACAAAACAAATCAAAACAAATCAAAACAAAACACAACAAATCAAAACAAATCAAATCAAATCAAAACAAATCAAAACAAATCAAAACAAATCAAATCAAAACAAAACAAAAAAGCAAATCAAAACAAAACAAAACAAATCAAAACAAAACAAAACAAAACAAAGCAAAGTAAAACAAAACAAATCAAAACAAAACCAAACAAATCAAAACAAAAAAATCAAATCAAATCAAAACAAAACAAATCAAAACAAAACAAATCAAAACAAAACAAATCAAAACAAAACAACACAAAACAAATCAAAACAAAACAACACAAAACAAATCAAAACAAAACAACAAAAAAACAAATCAAAACAAAACAAATCCAAACAAATCATAACAAAGAAAAAAACAAATCACAACAAATGAACACAAAACAAAACAAATCAAATCAAATCAAAACAAAACAAAACAAATCAAATCAAATCAAAACAAAACAAAACAAATCAAATCAAAACAAAACAAATCAAAACAAATCAAATCCAAGCAAAACAAATCCAAGCAAAACAAAACAAATCAAAACAAATCAAATCAAAACCAATCAAATCAAAACAAATCAAATCAAAACAAAACAAATCAAAACAAAACAAATCCAAGCAAAACAAAACAAATCAAAACAAAACAAAACAAAACAAATCAAAACAAAACAAAACAAAACAAATCAAATCAAAACAAAACAAAAAACAAATCAAAACAAAACAAAACAAAACAAATCAAAACAAATAAAAAACAAATCAAAACAAATCAAAACAAAACAAAACAAATCAAAACAAATAAAAAAACAAATCAAAACAATTCAAGACAAAACAAATCAAATCAAATCAAAACAAATCAAAACAAAACAAAACAAATCAAAACAAATCAAATCAAAACAAAACAAAACAAATCAAAACAAATCAAATCAAAACAAAACAAAACAAATCAAAACCAATCAAATCAAAACAAATCAAATCAAAACAAAACAAATCAAAACAAAACAAATCAAAACAAATCAAAACAAATCAAAACAAAACAAAATAAAACAAAACAAATCAAAACAAATCAAATCAAAACCAATCAAATCAAAACAAATCAAATCAAAACAAAACAAATCAAAACAAAACAAATCAAAACAAATCAAAACAAATCAAAACAAAACAAAACAAAACAAATCAAAACAAAACAAAACAAATCAAAACAAAACAAAACAAATCAAAACAAATCAAATCAAAACCAATCAAATCAAAACAAATCAAATCAAAACAAAACAAATCAAAACAAAACAAATCAAAACAAATAAAAACAAAACAAAACAAAACAAATCAAAACAAAACAAAACAAAACAAAACAAATCAAAACAAAACAAAAAACAAATCAAAACAAAACAAAACAAATCAAAACAAATAAAAAACAAATCAAAACAAATCAAAACAAATCAAAACAAAACAAAACAAATCAAAACAAATAAAAAAACAAATCAAAACAATTCAAGACAAAACAAATCAAATCAAATCAAAACAAATCAAAACAAAACAAAACAAATCAAAACAAATCAAATCAAAACAAAACAAAACAAATCAAAACAAATCAAATAAAAACAAAACAAAAAAGCAAATCAAAACAAAACAAAACAAATCAAAACAAAACAAAACAAAACAAAGCAAAGCAAAACAAAACCAAACAAAACAAAACAAAACAAATCAAAACAAAAAAATCAAATCAAATCAAAACAAAACAAATCAAAACAAAACAAATAAAAAAAAACAAATCAAAACAAAACAACACAAAACAAATCAAAACAAAACAACACAAAACAAATCAAAACAAAACAACAAAAAAACAAATCAAAACAAAACAAATCAAATCAAATCATAACAAATAAAAAAACAAATCACAACAAATGAAAACAAAACAAAACAAAACAAATCAAAACAAAACAAAAAAGCAAATCAAAACAAAACAAAACAAATCAAAACAAAACAAAACAAAACAAAACAAAACAAAACAAAACAAAGCAAAGCAAAACAAAACAAAACAAAACAAAACAAATCAAAACAAAAAAATCAAATCAAATCAAAACAAAACAAATCAAAACAAAACAAATCAAAAAAAACAAATCAAAACAAAACAACACAAAACAAATCAAAACAAAACAACACAAAACAAATCAAAACAAAACAACAAAAAAACAAATCAAAACAAAACAAATCCAAACAAATCATAACAAATAAAAAAACAAATCACAACAAATGAAAACAAAACAAAACAAAACAAATCAAAACAAAACAAAAAGGCAAATCAAAACAAAACAAAACAAATCAAAACAAAACAAATCAAAACAAAGCAAAGCAAAACAAAACAAAACAAAACAAAACAAAACAAATCAAAACAAAAAAATCAAATCCAATCAAAACAAAACAAATCAAAACAAAACAAAACAAAACAAATCAAAACGAAACTAATCAAAACAAATCAAAACAAATCGAATCAAAACAAAACAAATCAAAACAAATCAAATCAAAACAAAACCACACAAAGCAAATCAAAACAAATCAAATCAAAGCAAAACAAATCAAAACAAAACAAATCAAATCAAATCAAAACAAAACAAATCAAAACAAATCAAAACAAAACAAAACAAATCAAAACAAATCAAATCAAATCAAAACAAATCAAAACAAATCAAAACAAATCAAATCAAAACAAAACAAAAAAGCAAATCAAAACAAAACAAAACAAATCAAAACAAAACAAAACAAAACAAAGCAAAGCAAAACAAAACAAATCAAAACAAAACCAAACAAATCAAAACAAAAAAATCAAATCAAATCAAAACAAAACAAATCAAAACAAAACAAATCAAAACAAAACAAATCAAAACAAAACAACACAAAACAAATCAAAACAAAACAACACAAAACAAATCAAAACAAAACAACAAAAAAACAAATCAAAACAAAACAAATCCAAACAAATCATAACAAATAAAAAAACAAATCACAACAAATGAACACAAAACAAAACAAATCAAATCAAATCAAAACAAAACAAAACAAATCAAATCAAAACAAAACAAAACAAATCAAATCAAAACAAAACAAATCAAAACAAATCAAATCCAAGCAAAACAAATCCAAGCAAAACAAAACAAATCAAAACAAATCAAATCAAAACCAATCAAATCAAAACAAATCAAATCAAAACAAAACAAATCAAAACAAAACAAATCCAAGCAAAACAAAACAAATCAAAACAAAACAAAACAAAACAAATCAAAACAAAACAAAACAAAACAAAACAAATCAAATCAAAACAAAACAAAAAACAAATCAAAACAAAACAAAACAAAACAAATCAAAACAAATAAAAAACAAATCAAAACAAATCAAAACAAATCAAAACAAAACAAAACAAATCAAAACAAATAAAAAAACAAATCAAAACAATTCAAGACAAAACAAATCAAATCAAATCAAAACAAATCAAAACAAAACAAAACAAATCAAAACAAATCAAATCAAAACAAAACAAAACAAATCAAAACAAATCAAATCAAAACAAAACAAAACAAATCAAAACCAATCAAATCAAAACGAATCAAATCAAAACAAAACAAATCAAAACAAAACAAATCAAAACAAATCAAAACAAATCAAAACAAAACAAAACAAAACAAAACAAATCAAAACAAATCAAATCAAAACCAATCAAATCAAAACAAATCAAATCAAAACAAAACAAATCAAAACAAATCAAAACAAATCAAAACAAATCAAAACAAAACAAAACAAAACAAATCAAAACAAAACAAAACAAATCAAAACAAAACAAAACAAATCAAAACAAATCAAATCAAAACCAATCAAATCAAAACAAATCAAATCAAAACAAAACAAATCAAAACAAAACAAATCAAAACAAAACAAAACAAATCAAAACAAAACAAAACAAAACAAAACAAATCAAAACAAAACAAAAAACAAATCAAAACAAAACAAAACAAAACAAATCAAAACAAATAAAAAACAAATCAAAACAAATCAAAACAAAACAAAACAAATCAAAACAAATAAAAAAACAAATCAAAACCATTCAAGACAAAACAAATCAAATCAAATCAAAACAAATCAAAACAAAACAAAACAAATCAAAACAAATCAAATCAAAACAAAACAAAACAAATCAAAACAAATCAAATCAAAACAAAACAAAAAAGCCAATCAAAACAAAACAAAACAAATCAAAACAAAACAAAACAAAACAAAACAAAGCAAAGCAAAACAAAACAAAACAAATCAAAACAAAAAAATCAAATCAAATCAAAACAAAACAAATCAAAACAAAACAAATCAAAACAAAACAAATCAAAACAAAACAACACAAAACAAATCAAAACAAAACAACACAAAACAAATCAAAACAAAACAACAAAAAAACAAATCAAAACAAAACAAATCCAAACAAATCATAACAAATAAAAAAACAAATCACAACAAATGAAAACAAAACAAAACAAAACAAATCAAAACAAAACAAAAAAGCAAATCAAAACAAAACAAAACAAATCAAAACAAAACAAAACAAAACAAAACAAAGCAAAGCAAAACAAAACAAAACAAAACAAATCAAAACAAAAAAATCAAATCAAATCAAAACAAAACAAATCAAAACAAAACAAATCAAAAAAAACAAATCAAAACAAAACAACACAAAACAAATCAAAACAAAACAACACAAAACAAATCAAAACAAAACAACAAAAAAACAAATCAAAACAAAACAAATCCAAACAAATTATAACAAATAAAAAAACAAATCACAACAAATGAAAACAAAACAAAACAAAACAAATCAAAACAAAACAAAAAAGCAAATCAAAACAAAACAAAACAAATCAAAACAAAACAAAACAAAACAAAGCAAAGCAAAACAAAACAAAACAAAACAAAACAAATCAAAACAAAAAAATCAAATCAAATCAAAACAAAACAAATCAAAACAAAACAAATCAAAAAAAAACAAATCAAAACAAAACAACACAAAACAAATCAAAACAAAACAACACAAAACAAATCAAAACAAAACAACAAAAAAACAAATCAAAACAAAACAAATCCAAACAAATCATAACAAATAAAAAAACAAATCACAACAAATGAAAACAAAACAAAACAAAACAAATCAAAACAAAACAAAAAAGCAAATCAAAACAAAACAAAACAAATCAAAACAAAACAAAACAAAACAAAACAAAGCAAAGCAAAACAAAACAACACAAAACAAAACAAATCAAAACAAAAAAATCAAATCAAATCAAAACAAAACAAATCAAAACAAAACAAATCAAAAAAACAAATCAAAACAAAACAACACAAAACAAATCAAAACAAAACAACACAAAACAAATCAAAACAAAACAACAAAAAAACAAATCAAAACAAAACAAATCCAAACAAATCATAACAAATAAAAAAACAAATCATAACAAATAAAAAAACAAATCACAACAAATGAAAACAAAACAAAACAAATCAAATCAAATCAAAACAAAACAAAACAAAACAAAACAAATCAAATCAAAACAAAACAAAACAAAACAAATCAAAACAAAACAAAACAAAACAAAACAAGACAAATCAAATCGAAACAAAACAAGACAAGACAAAACAAATCAAATCAAAACAAAACAAATCAAAACAAATCAAATCCAAGCAAAACAAATCCAAGCAAAACAAAACAAATCATAACAAATAAAAAAACAAATCACAACAAATGAAAACAAAACAAATCAAATCAAATCAAATCAAAACAAAACAAAACAAATCAAATCAAAACAAAACAACAAAAAAACAAATCAAAACAAAACAAATCCAAACAAATCATAATAAATAAAAA
Organism: Euprymna scolopes; assembly: GCF_053919585.1. Taxonomy (NCBI): domain Eukaryota; kingdom Metazoa; phylum Mollusca; class Cephalopoda; order Sepiida; family Sepiolidae; genus Euprymna; species Euprymna scolopes. Next base: position 145,435,798 of record NC_136490.1, read on the forward strand.
AACAAATCACAACAAAACAAAACAAAACAAAACTAATCAAATCAAATCAAAACAAAACAAAAAAAACATTGAAAATACTGGAAATTTTATCTTTGGGCAGAGTTTATTCCTCGCATAACGTTCATGATAGTTCATGTGAAATCTCAAAACCATTTGATAAAAAAGAAAGTAGTCTTTCTTTAATGTTATTAAATTTTTTAACGCGTGTGCATTTCATCACAGCAGTGTTAGCATAAAACAATTTTTTTTCAACATATACACAAATAACATTACTTGCTGAATACATGTGAAACACACAAGAATGCGTCAACGGAAAAATCTATCTATCTATATATCTATAAAAGTGAACGTGTCTGTGTGTCTGTCTGTGTGCCTGTATGTGTACATTTCCCTACGCAATAACTCTGTCAATTTTCAATCTACAGACTCAAAATTTGATATACAGGGTATTAAGATTTGGGAAAATTATTGTGGTCGGTTTTCGGCCAGAAATTTGGTGATTAAGGGGTCAAAGTTCAACGATTTGATCTCTGAGAACTCTACCAAACTCCTCCGATAATTTTGGGTCTAAATACTTGAAATTTTAGATATAGGTTCCTTGGACATGGATCTAACTTAATAACTTTAGTTGAGCCCAAAACAATAAATGTTAAGGGGTCATAGTAAGGGTCAAAGTTTAAAAAAATTGACATTTTTTTTTTTTACTCAACATACACCTCCAAACACCCGAGCAACGCCGGGCTGAAATGCTAGTAAAACATATTACTATAATGAATAACTATATTATTATTATTATTATTATTATTATTATTATTATTATTATAATGTCAAAAATTATTGTAAAATAAACACAATAATTACTTAATGAGTTAATAAAATATATAATTGCAAAACTCTAAATAGTAATGACATATACACACATATATTTTCCCAAAATCTCTTGATAGAAGAGAGACTAAAAATTGCTGCTATGGTTTTAAATGATCTAAAATTATAGCAAGGGGAGATTTGATTCCAAATATTTCTCATATGTTATATATCCCCTCTTTTGAAAATAGGGTACGACTGTGAATATCTCCAGTATCAAATAATCCTTATACACTGTGAAATTGACTTTATGCATGAAAACTAAAGAGGGGAGATATAACATATCAAAAATATTTGGAATACAGTCTCCGCTTGATGTTATTTCAGATCATTTGAAACTATAGAAGCAAGTTTTAGTCTCCCCTCCATAAAGGCCAGAGGTTTTGGGAAAATATCAGATATTTTGTAATTACTATGCAAAACTACGAAAAACAAGTGACTGTGATTGAAACATTGGTAAAGGTGCAATGTCTTTCCACTCTTAAAGAGTCCTTTAAAATTACCACTATTAAAGGTTTTCGAGGATGCTGAAACTGAAAATAAAGAATAAATTGTTGTAGTTCTAAAAAAGTGGGGGATCACTTGTTTATATTAATTTAACGTAAAATGAACACCTATTTTATAGCAACCATTTGTTTTTTTTGGAGGGGCGTCTGTTATTTATTTAGAAGTGATGTTTATTTAGTAATTATGGCCTGATAGACCAACACTAAACGTACCTTTAAAAGGTTGTTTTTTTATAGGTTTTCAGGTTTGCTGAAGACGAATAATGAATTTAAATTTTACGCAAATAAGTATTTTTCTGGGTATTACGCAATGTAATTCTTTGTTATAAATGGTGACCATTGTACGCGCAAGCGTGAGCATATTTTTGCTTAATACCCTGAAAAATATTTATTTGCAGAAAATTTAAATGTGATACTCGTTTTCACCCGAAAATTTATAGACAACAAATATTTTTAGGATAGGTTTTGTGTTAGTCTACTGAGCCGCAATAAATACCATCCCTAAAAACAATAGACCTCTCCCAAAAAAATAGATGGCCATAAAGTGGGTGTTCATTTACATTAAATTAATATAGAAAAGTAATCCCCTACTTTTTGAAATTATAATTTCTTTCTATTTTCTAAACTACTCAGTTCCTGGGATTTTAAACGTTTTTTTCTGTTTTCAGCACCCTCGAAAACCTATATTAGTGATAATTTAAAAGGATTTCTAGAGGATGAAACGATACTGCACTTTCACTGAAACATTTTATGGTTGTAAAAAAAGTGCTAAAAATAGGCTCTGGATGATGGATGATATCCTTAATCTGCGACCTTTACGGCAAACATCATAGAGCTAACTACATAATTCGGGTCATTACCTTTTCAACGAGCGTTCATTTGTTAAATTTAAATTCTGATCAATAGTTACTGAGATTTGAAACTTATAAAATTGCCAAAAAAGTTGGTATATATATATATATATATATATATATATATATATATATATATATATATATATATATATATATAATGTATATATATATATATAATGTATATATATATATAAAATGTATATATATATAAAATGTATATATATATAAAAAATGTATATATATATATATATATAAAATGTATGTATATATAAAATGTATATATATAAAAAATGTATATATATAAAAAATGTATATATATAAAAAATGTATGTATATATAAAATGTATATATATAAAATGTATATATATATAATGTATATATATATATAATGTATATATATAAAATGTATATATATATAAAATGTATGTATATATAAAATGTATATATATATAAAATGTATATATATATAAAATGTATAAATATATAATGCATATATATATAATGTATATATATAATGTATATATATATAATGTATATATATATAAAATGTATATATATATATATATAAAATGTATATATATATATAAAATGTATATATATATATATATAAAATGTATATATATATAATATAATGTATATATATAAAATGTATATATATAAAATGTATATATATATAAAATGTATATATATATAAAATGTATACATATATAAAATGTATATATATATAAAATGTATATATATATAAAATATATATATATAAAATGTATATATATATAAAATTTATATATATATTTATATATAAAATGTATATATATAAAATGTGTGTATATATATAAATAAAATGTGTGTGTATATATATAATGTGTATATATATAAAATGTGTGTATATATATATAAAATGTGTATATATATATAAAATGTATATATATATATAAAATGTATATATATATATAAAATGTATATATATATATAAAATGTATATATATATATATATATATATATATATATATATATATATATATATATATATATATATTAGTGACCTTGCGATGTCACAGGGGAGAAAACCAAGCAAAAAAACTTTAAGCAAAATTCATCCCAAAGCAGCAAAACTAAATGAAAAATTTCACATACGATATTTTCTATAAGATTCTCATTCATCTTTTCCTTAAGTATGCGATGTATGTAGATAATAATTAAATATTCATTATGAAATAACTATTTATGAAATAATCATTTATAGCCCATTTTCAGGCAGGCTTTTTAATCTCCTATATAATAAAATGACTGCAGAAATTCCCCTTTGGACCAAAGTACCGTAGGTTTGCAACAACAGATATCACATACAAATTCAGTACATCTAACCTAATAGCCAATATCTTATGTAGCTTATGACCACCATTTTAGATAAATTCAAACGTGATAATAAAATTCTACTTTGCATCCGATGAGCAATACCATCACAATCGCAACATCTTTAGAGGAGGGAGTCACTATTTTTCTCTCTAAATATTTAGTCCTACTACCGCTATCAGTTGCCACCGGAACCAATTCAACATAGTCCACAGATATTGTGATTACACCTATCGTAACTGTGATAAATATATGAATGGACTGTGACTATCAAGTTCTCTTGACCGTATAAACGAAAAGTTATTTCGTGTTAAAATGAATACGAGACACTTTTTATGTTTTCAATACAGATTTGTTTATTTACACTTTTACACTTCAAAATAAAAGTGATAACTAACATCGGAGCACCGTGGAGGTCGGTGGAGAAGGTGGGTCGCAGAACTCTGTATCGACCTGTATTTTCGCTTTGTGTCTCCTCGCCGTTTTCTCTCTGCTCTTGTTTTTTTATATCATTTTGACCTGTTGACCTTTTTCTCGCCAGTTTAGTTTATTGTTTTGCAACTCTCTGGGTCAAAGTTCCCGTTGATTGACCTGTTTACCTTATTTTCGCCAACTTTTCGTTATTGTACTTTGTGCTGGTTTTGGTCTAACCCATTTTAATAATAATAAAGCTTTCCTGGCTGATTGACGTAATATTGACGAATTCTAAGCACCATGGATACAGGTCGCTTTAAATCCCGGGATTTATCATTACGTTCTTTTGATCGCCTGGACACCTCTCCATAACTCTATTATAGGCCACCTTATTCCTGGGATTGACTTATTGTGTTCTTTGTTTGCCCGGACACCTCTCCATAACAACTGGCTTATACATATATAGACATAACATATGATCTCCCCTACTTCGACGACCTCTTCGTCATTACATCAACAACACTGAGTTCTTATGCCATTAAACAAACTGCGTGTACATTGATTGGTGATGTTCTTATTGACTTTCCTCCCCATGAGAGCAGAGTTAGATACAAGGTCGGTTTTTAATGTGGGAAAAATCAAGCTCCCTAAAAAGGGGCACTGTGGAGAGGAACAAAAATTTAAATTGTCTCAGTCATGAAGAATTTCTCCTCCACTGACCGAGAACATGAAAGGTAAAGTGTAGCATCCGAACAGATGCTACACTGTAATCTTGGCCCGCTGTGATATTTCAAAACTACACATTATATATTAAAGAGTTTAGATTCTAAATACTTGCGATTTTCATCTTATGAAATTGAATTTTTACTTAATTAAATAATTTGAAATAAGAAAAAATATTTTTGCTTTGATTTAATTATTTTTATTTTGCAATAATTCATATTAGTTTGAAATATGTTAAACTTTTTAAAAAAAAGCATTCTTAATGGCCGTTTTGGTAGAAGGAAGTCCACTGATGTCGACCTGCTGCTAGGAATTCGAAATAGGGGTATATGAGCGAGAAAAAGCAAAAGTAGAAATCAGGGAGACATCTCCTCCAAGAGAACAATATTTTTTCTTATATTTATTTATTGTTGTTTTAAAAAGTATAAACTCGATTTTCACCCAATATATTTTACGGTAACAGAGATTGGGTGGGTTTCGATGTTATAGTATTTTGTTCAATATTATCTTTAAGACATTATCAGAATTTCCAATATTTAGGGTGTCACTTTTCTTGTTCATACTGATCGATCGACTGTGTATGTTTTTCGAACCGATTAAACGTTTTAAAATGAGTAAAAATGATAAAACTTTTTCAGATAGGTAGAAGAGTCATTTATTTTGCCTTTGCTAACATTTATTTGTTATATATATGAATTTTTGACTACTTTTTCGAATCTCTATGGATTGTAAGACAAACCCGAAATGTATTTATCAATTTTATCGAAAACCACTCACGTTATTCAAGAATTTTTTAATTTCATTTTTTTTATTGTTTTGTTTTGAGGGAGATATAGTTTTTAAAATCCCCCTTCTCTAAATTATATTTAAAAATATATTAAAATTTATTTTCTTTTAGAGGGAGGGGGACTCTTTTAAAAACTATATCTCCTCAATATTTTCTTTCATTTTCTATTCTTGATCTATTATCGAGACTCCCAAGATGCGATTATCTCACGTCGGACATTTTTTTTTCATGTAACACACGAGACTACTTGTTTTTTTTGGGGGTTGTTTTTTTTTTAAGTGAATGGACGCTTTAAGATAAGTTAAACCACTGAAAACTTAACCAGCTAGGTAGAAAACGAACACTTGGAAAAATCGATTTTATCTTTTTTTTTTTTTTTTTCTTAGCGTAAACAAGTAAAAATATTTTTTTAAATATTATGGGTTCTTTTACAAGCAATATCTCCTTCAAGAAGGATCATAAATGTATTTTTAATCGATATGTATTCAATAATAGACGAGTTTATCTTATCTAGAAAAAATGGACGAGTTTTCTGGGTACCAAAAATGTAAATGCGTTTTTTTAATTTATTCGGGGTAAATTTTGAAATTGTTTATGGATCAGCCTTAATAGTTTTGCCTGCCTGCCTGCCTGCCCCCCCCCCTCTCTCTCTCTCTCTCTCTCTCTCTCTCTCTCTCTCTCTCTCTCTCTCTCTCGTCGTATCATGGAAAAGCGCATCTGTGGTTAATTACTCAGGCACTGTTTTTCCCTGGCATCCATCACGTCTATACAGAAAATGTGTGTTTATGTGTGGGGGGATGAGAATGGGTTAGTCAGGTTGTGCACAGGCTGGGAAGCTCTTGGGCCCCCTTGTTAGATAAGATACAAACAGTTGTGCGCGAGAGGGTTGGGGCCGATTTGTTTTTCATGGTGGGGGCCCCGAAAGCTCCTGTCTTACGAAAGCCATTACACTTGTGCGTAAGCCGTTGCTTAATAGCTCCCAGCTCGCCATAAGACCTTACAGAAAGATAAACTTCGTCTCCCACATGAAAAGGGGGTGAGAAGTAGACACCCTCCCACGCACACGGCTGCGTGACTGCATATTCCTCGGGATTTCAGTCAATGTGGATTATTTTATTATAGAGGGTGACAGTTGAAGCCTATGCTCAGGTGGCAAAGAAAACAGAAGTGTTGTTTGTTAAATTTCATCAAGAAGATCCAGATAAGACAGTGGCTTTCAGTCAAGATATATATTCATTTCTAATATATACAGTAAAGATAGCCTGTTTATTATTTCTTTGTCATCGATAGCTTTCTTCCTACAAAATCAATATTCAATTCTGGCTCTTCAGTTCTTTTAGTGCATCGTTACAGCGAATTATTGAGAACAATAAAATCTCAATAAGCCTAAATTCATGGTAGAATTTATGCGTTGTATATACACTTTTTCTCGTTTACCTACGTATATAAAGAAAAGTTAGTTTGTTGTTTCTTTGTCGTCGATAGATTTCATCCTACGAAATAATATTTGATTCTAGTTCGTCAGTTTGTAAAGGATGAAGCACTAGTGTATGTAGGTATTTAATTATTGTAGTAAATAATTATGTCAGGCCCTGTAAGAAACTAGTTTCTTATCGTTGAGCACTTTCAGTTGAATTAATTCGGTCAAATTAGCTCTTATGCATAGATAATCATATAATGATTAGATCACTCTGACTGACGTTAAAAACATTTAACTATAAAATGATTAATCTCAACGTTATTTTACGCGGTTAACGGTTTCTAATCACGCCAGAGATGGGTTCTTTTGCCGAGTTCGAATCTATCGACTGGTGTTAATCGTGACACCCTGCACTGAAGATTCCCGAAAGGATGAAACACTAGTGTTTGTAGGTAAATAATTATTATAGTATATATATATATATATTATTATTATTATTATTATTATTATTATTATTAGAACCAATCTATATATCTATAAAAGTGGAAGTGTCTGTCTGTCTGTGTACATTCCCTACACAAAAACTCTGTCAATTTTAAGTCTACAGACTAGAAATTTGATATACAGGGTACTGAGATTTGGGAAAATCTATGTAATCCGTTTTCGGCCAGAAATTTTGCTGTTAAGGGGTCAAAGTTCAGCGTTTTTACCTTTGAGAACTCTACCAAACTCCTCCGACAATTTTGAGTATAAACAATTGAAATTTTAGATATAGGTTCCTTGGACATGGATCTAACTTAATAACTTGATTTGATCCCAAAACAATAAATGTTAAGGGGTCTTAATAGGGGTCAAAGTTTTAAAAAAATTGACCTCTGCGGTCTCTACCAAATTACTCAAACAATTTCTGGTCTAAACACTTGAAATTTTATATGAAGGGTATTCAGAGATAGGACAAGCTTTTTAATCGGTTTGGGTCGAAAATTGGAGCTACCAATGTATATATGTATGCTTGCATATCTGCCTAAAACTTTCGACAGAGGCGACAGATTTTTACAAGATCAGTATCGTTTTGAAGCTCGGCCCTTCACACGACAAATACCCAAAAAATTGGCTAAAAACATTAATTTCTTTACCCTCAACTGGGCACTTTTCTACAGGGAGGGGTCGCTTTTTTCGCCGATATTTTCGAAAGTCATCCCCTCTTTTCGATTGTCTATCATGAATTTAAACCTACGTCACTTTCGGTTTGGCGGTGGTCGTAACAGCAAAGACGTCACGTTTTCCCCCGTTCTTTTCCTCCTTCCCGGTACGGGTTCGAGCCTGCCTTCCTACTACCACTTTTTTTTTCTCAACACACAGCTCCAAACACCCGGGAAACTCGGGCAGAAATGCTAGTTAAGAAAATAAAACACCTTAATATACTAGATAGAACAAATAATGAAACGAGCAAAAATAATCATTAAATTAAAAATTGAATGAATTACAATATTTGCTTGGTTTATTCAAAATTCAAACGATGGAGTATAAGAAGAATGAAATGGCTTACAATTTAAAAATAAAAAACCTTAACTCATGGATTTTCTAAATATTACTTGCTTTTCGGGCCGTACAAACATTTTACATTAAATAAAAATACTAAAAACTTATGCAGTAAGGTAGAAAAGTAACTGATCTTGCCTTTAATAACATTTATTATATATTTGTTTTTTGTTTGTTTTTTTGTTGTTGTTTTTTGTTGTTTTTTTTGGGGGGTCAACGTTTTCGTACCTCTGTGGACTGTAATACAAACTCGAAAATAAGATTCTACTCTTTTAGGAGATTACTTGTAAACACTTTGAAAACTTGTCGGGAAGAAAAATAAAAAAAATCAATTATTTAAGAATTGGAGGTATATTCCACATTAATTTAATGCAAAATGCACTTTCATTTCCGTTACATTCTTGCATTTTAGAGCAGTTAACCAAAAATTATTGTTCTTTGAGATAAATTTGATGTGTTCATACTTCTGTGTGTTGGTGGATTATACATTTTTGAGAGATTACGACCTTACCAATCGGGCATAGAATTAGTGGTAATAATTAATGGACAGTCCGTAAATGAGGATCATTTTACGTTGAATGTGTCTAAGAGAATTATCAGTTAAGGTACATAGATGGTGTTCGAAAATCCAGCCGCGTTATGAGTTCTGGGAAAGGTGGGTTACGTGGTACTCTGGCACCAGTATCGAGAGAGAATCTATCTCCTTTGAATAAAGTGGCAAGTTGTTAACTTCAAGCAACAGAAAAACGGAAAAGGTGTAACAAATAAACAAATAAATGCTACCAAAAGCAAGATAAGTTAAAAAGAAAAACAAGAACCAATTCAAAGAATTAAAGGCAGAAGCAGTTCAAAGAATCAGATTTTTTTATGCTTATGCATTTTCGTTACCGTTCTATTTTTTTAAATAGTATTTTCAAGTTAATTCAAGCTTTACGATAAATTTTTAAGTTTTATTAAATTGTTAAGTGAAAGTAAAGAATAGTTACAAAGCCCTCCCTTCCCCATGCTAAGAATGGTTTTCTAGATAACGTTATTATTTCAGCACGGTAAGAAAAGTGCATAAGTACTTTTTTTTAATTCTACAGTTCAAAGAATTAGAATTTTTTAATTTAACAGTTCAAAGAATTTATATTTTAAATTAAACAGTTCAAACAATTAGATTTTTTAATTAAACACTTCCAAGAGGTTAATTAACTCTGTAAAACTTTGCTATTTGGTTGACAATGTTATCGAAAGAATCCCTCTCCGTGCGACCATACCGTTGTTACCACATGAACTCGTCCAAATATGTTGACATTGATTTGAACCTGCGTCCATATACCATCCACATGTTTCCAATTTTTGAGTCGTAGGGTCCACGTAATGTTGTGCATGGTTCATAGTCCTGTGCATATATGGCGGAGTGACAGGGATATTCCTTATTCGTCCATACGCTCTCCAGGTGTCTGAATGAATGATATAATGAGGCAATATCATATCCTTAACTAGCGGGGGGTACCCGGCGTTTCCCGGGTTTTTAAAGGCGTGTGTGGTGGGGGGTAAAATAAAAAAAGAGATGTAATAACCCTGTTTAAATATTATAAAAACAAACAATGTTTAAACTATAAAAAACTCGTGAAAAAAAAACAATTAAAAAAATGAACGTGATGCAATACGGACGGTCCAGCGGTGCCCGGGTCTTTGAAAAATCCCAAAAAACTTTGAGGGGGGCTCGAACTCGAATCATTGAGGCGAAATCGCAAAAAAAAAAACGTAATGAATTAACTAAAAAGTGAATTAGGTCAAATATCAATTCCGCAGTGAAGTGTATTTTGGTTTAATTTCAGTAGTCCCGCATCACACTCGAATTGTAAATGAATGTTTTGTTTTCTCGAATTATAAATAAATTTATTTGTTTTAACTTTAATTTAAGTGTAAATGAATTCACGATATCGTTGCGTTGTAATAATAAATATTAAAGAATGAATTCTTTGTGTAAAAGTAAATGTTGAGTTTAAAGCACTAATAAATAAAGGTCATAGTTAGATTTCACGGTTAGAGTCGTTAAAACTGGATGTAAAAATCGGGTAGTTCCGCAGGTGGCGTCTTACACTAACTAAAAAAAGAGCAAATAGGAAACAATAATAATAATCGCGTTTTCCTGTTTTATTTTAATTTTTTATTTTTTTACTTTATTATGGGAAAAACAGAAAGCATAAAACAGGGGAAATAGATAAAAAAAATACGGCATAAATAACCTTGTACGATTCCAAACCGGTGTTTCCTCGTACTGTTCCTTGTGAACGCTTTCGCTGTGGTGTAAATGGAGAGCGGGGAAAGGAGGAATTTAATAGAGAGAAAAGATGTTGCAACCTCTATTGAATTTAACCGATGTTGGCAGTGGACTCTCACCGGAAAACATATAGAAATGTACAATTGTCGAGTAACTCTAGAGGTAATAGGCCTATATAGCACACCTCAGATAATGTGCTACAGTTTGTATGCATTACATTTGCATGTTATGTCATGATTTTTAATTCTATTAAGGTCAAAGTCGTAGGGGGGGGAAAATGAGTTCATTTTATTTATATAGAGAAGATAGATAGATAGAAGAAGATAGATAGATAGAAGAAGATAGAAAGAAAAGATAGAAAGAAAGATAGAAGATAGAGAAGAAGAAGAAGAAGAAGAAGAAGAAGAAGAAGACTATAGGCAGCAGAGTTTCGATTTTTCTATCTTGTACATATTTCAAAAAGCCAATTTTTGAGACAGTGTTTTAACCTCCAAAAATTCCATGCGCTCTCTATTGTGTTACCTTTTAGCGATGACGCTTTCATTTATTTCGACAATTATTCCAAGACCTCCTAATTTGGTTAGGGTTGAAAACAATTTCTTGGAGCAAATGTCTAAAACAACTATACCAAGTAATAGCCGTTGTTTTATCTATTTTGCATATTTTGGCGCATTGCGTTACAGGGGTCTTAAAGAGCCCAAAAATATGAGTTGTATGAAAGTCATTAGTGGCAGCTGAACTCATAAGAAACGTCCATGCTTGATAGAAATGTGCCTTTCTTTATGTGGAGGGCATCGCCAACAATAACTGTTTCTTTCTTTTTTACTTCCGTCATTTGTCTTTGACAAATTAGATACATGGGTCTTTCTGTTAAGATTTTCTTCTTCCTTACAAAACGCTTTCGTTATAGCAACCCCAAAACTTGTCCATACTGTTTATATCGATGTTGAAAGGGTTAATGCTTTACAGCGTTTATTCAAAGGGGTTAGGTTCTCCCTCGACACCAATGACAGACACACCTCTCCTCGAACTCAAAACGAGGCTGGATTTTCGCACCCTATCTTTTTACTATTATTACCAAATTACCTCTCACTCTAAATTTTAAAATATTTTTCTTATCTCTAGCTTTTTCAAAGTGTTCACATGTACTCAACTAAAAAAGTAGAATATTTTTGGTGCTTTGGTCGAGAGTGTTGATCTACAAATTTGCCTCTATTATTATCAGTAGTATTACAACTATTATTATCTGTATCGTTTCCCCCCCCCTTTTCTCAACAAAACAAATCAATCTACTATATATGTCTCATATTGGCAGTAACATAATCAATAAAATCTTTATAATTAGGGTAATTAGAGAACATTCTTTGATGAAAAGAACATAAAGAATAATTAACTATGTATGCCTGTCTCGATTCTCTCAGGTTAAGAAAAGTTTTTTAAACAGTAACTATATTTTTTAGAAACTACTTAAAACGAGAAGACGGCTTTGTAAACTTCTTATTTTGCATACCAACCGTCAATTATTTCAAAATTGTATTTTGTCAATTAAATGCGAAGTATTGCAAATCTACTTTTCAGTCAATTACAAGGAAAATATTTGAAAAAAATATTTACAAAGATCTAATTGTGTAGTGTACGCTCCCCTAACTGTATTATTTATGGCTGAGAAAATAGGGGGAAACATTACACAAAGGATTTTACCGTAATTCAAAAATAATAAAGCAACAAAACTTTATTTAGAAATTTAAAAAGAATCGGAATCGGTAATTGTATCGGAATCGGGAATTTAGAAAAGAATCGGTAAAAATTTTGAGATTGTCACTTCCCTTATATATATATATATATATATATATATATATATATATATATATATATATATATAATTACCAATTAATTTTTAACGAAGAATTTATTAATTCTTAGTGAAATTTTTACCGATTTTTTATTTTTTATCTCGATTTTAAGTGGAAAAAAACCTTAGTTAAATTTATTGATTGCTCTGATATTAGAGTAATAGTTATAAAAATTCGTATTAACAAAATAAATGAAAAACAATTATAATTATAATGGTTGGAGCTAAAAAATTTAATGCAAACTTATAATAAATCTGCTTCAGAATTATACCTTTAAACACCTAACATTATTTTGTGAATAGGTTATATTTGTTTTGATATAGGTTGTTAGTACCCCTCTTTCTTTTTAGAATGCTTCAACCCTGTAAAGTGGACTTTAATATAAAGGGATGGTCTTTATTGAAAGTTTCGTGGATGGTTTTTGGCCTGATGAGGTGATTTTCCCTGCTAGGGGGTCATTGAAACACGTTTGCTAATGTGTAGCCAATAGCTCTCCAACAATCAATATATTGCTCTGTTTCATGCATTGAGCACTCTTTGGAATGACATATTGTGTTGTTGTTATGAGTTACTGAAAAATTCTACCAACAGTATAATAATATATATATATATATATATATATATATATATACTTTTTTGTAGGTATTGATATTCATATTAAAACGCATTTTTCTATTTAAAGAGAAAATAGAACTTTGTAATATATGGTTCTTGAAATTGCATTCATCTCTAAAAAAAGTCTAGTTATTTTGCATATTTATTATAACATTCATTTTAATATATATATATATATATATATATATATATATATATATATATATATATATATAGATGTGTATATATATGTATATATATGTATATATATATATAGATGTGTATATATATATGTATATAATTTAAAGGAGATTAGAATAATAGTCTAAAGAGCTAAGTGTATTTTAATGTAATAGTGAAATTACTAGTTTAATTAAAATACAGGAAATGCTCGTTGTAATTTAGATATATAATAAGCTCGATAGTTAAATGTCCTAAAGCTAATTCAATATTAAGTAATGTGATTTATAATTTAAAAATTAAAAAAAAATTTTTTAATTTAAAAATCAAAATTTAATTAAATTAAAAATCAGTTTCATAAGAAGGAACAACAACAAAGTCAATTATCTGTACGATCGTTTCGGAAATCCGTGCTTTTTATTTGTGGTATACATGAAGTCACGTAGAACAATTATACATAGTTTTTTTGGTAAGCACGGTCTCCTCATCAGCAAATTTAGGAGGATTTCTATTGAATTGAAAAGACACCAAAAATAAACCTAGCATTAAAAGTAAGGCAGATGAATCTGAAAAATTGAAGTAAAAGGTTTGGATTTAAAATTTATAAGAAAATTAATAAGAAAATTGGTATAGGTTAGAGATAGAAATGAGTAGAAAAAAAATTTTTTTTTTTTAATTTACATAATAAATTTGATTTAAAAATATATAGATATATAATTACCTTTTGGTTTTTCTTTTTTTGAAATCAGGAACTGTATTTAAAGAAGTCATTTAGATGTTTGCTATAGCTTTTTTATTTTATGAATGATGAATTTTAAAAGGGCGACGCTCGTGCAGTAAATTGTTTCCGTTAGCGTATTTTAATTTAAAGACGCTACAGTTAATATCTATAGAGAGAGAGTATTCATTTTGCAAGTTATTAAGGGGAGATAATTGTCATGGCTTTATTTATTATTTGATTTACGAGTCTAAGGGCGGTAATTGGTTTAACTTAATTTATTTAAAAAAAAAAAAAAAAAAAAAAGTAATCTATATATACTAATGAGTAATTTTTAATGATTTAAGGTGGTTTATATTTATTAAATTTAAACCAACGGTTATGATTACATGATAGAAGCTCATGTCTTGAATTTACTAGTTTGGTTGTGCTTTTTATATCTTCATATTTTAAAATTTTTAGGGTTTCTTTTGTACATAATGTACAAAATTTATCTCCTGGTTTATATGATTTGCAAGTCTCAATTATTTGCCATTTTAAGTTGAAAGAAATATTGCTATTTTTTAGTTGCCAAATATAGTTGGATAGAGTAGTTTGCACGGATTTCCGAAACGATCGTACAGATAATTGACTTTGTTGTTGTTCCTTCTTATGAAACTGATTTTTAATTTAATTAAATTTTGATTTTTAAATTTTTAAAAAAATTTTAAATTTTTAAATTATAAATCACATTACTTAATATATATGTATATATATAGATGTATATATATAGATGTATATTATAGATATATACATATATATATACATATATATATACATATATATACACATATATATATACATATATATACACATATATACACATATATGTATGCATATATATATACACACACACACATATATACATATATAAACACACATATATATATATATATGCATATATATACATCTATATGTTGGTTGGTTGTTTTTGTTTCACGACATATCAACCCTTTTCGGGTTATTTAATGCCGAATCCAAAGATTTTGAAGAATAAATTATTAAAAGAATATATTTGTGGTTTTCACGTCGGTTTCTATTTAACCCATAGTTGGAACCCTAACAGGTACTACCACTCCGGGTCAGAGTGGACCTGGGGACAATGGTAATTAAAGGGTGGCTCCACACTCCCCAAAGCCAACAAGCTGGGGCCTCACCACTGGATATAGTTTCAGGTCATATCCAGGACCATCATTGACGGACTTTTACGCTCTGCAGGGGGGCAGTCGGTGTATTCTAATGCCCCACCAACAGGGCCATACATCTATATATATACATATATATATACACATATATAACACCATATATATACACATACATATATGCATATATATACATCTATATATATACATATATATACATATATATACACATGTATATATATGTATATATATATGCATATATAGAGATGTATATATATGCATATATGTATGTGTATATATATGTTGTTATATGTGTGTATATATATGTATATATATAGATGTATATATATGCATATATATATGTGTATATATATGTGTATATATATGTTTGTGTATATATGTATACATATATGTGTATATATATGTATATGTGTGTATATATATATATATGTATATATATATATATATGTATATATATATATATATATATATATATGTATATATATATATATAATATAAAGCCGGACGTGTGTGTGTGTGTGTCTCTCTCTCTCTGTGGTCACGAATAGGTTCCTATATGGCTGACTATTAAAAAAAACTGATTACATATAATGATAGAAGATCTATCGAGGATCAGGAATGGGTATGTTTGATCTGGCAGAACGGTGGTTCATACAAAGTGTGGGGTCTGCGTTCGCGTCTAGCCTCCAAAGTATGGAATTAAAAAATTGAAAAATTAAAAAAAAACGTTTACAAATGTTTCTGATATAGATGTACATAATAATACTTTGATAAGTATGTTTTAACTTAAATATATATGGTGAAATATAATTTGGGATCTGCGTTCGCGCCTGGCCTCCATAGAATGGAAATAGACACAAACTTTAATAAAGACTTTTCATATTTGTCTGTGATAATTATGTTTAGATTTGAAGAAATATGGTATAATAAGTTTATGGGGTGTTCGTTCGTGACTGATCGCATAGAATGGAAATGTGTCACAATGTTTAACAAGGTTTTTTTTTTATATAGACCCCCCCAAAAAAATATTGATAAGTTTTTCAGTGTATAATAAATTATGGAGTTTACCTATTTTATTTTTACTTTCATCATATTTTGCTTTGGTTTTAATACCCCCAAATTCGAAGCTATCTCTTTACAACCCTTCCTTTTCATAAGCTATCATACTTTCATAAATCAGAGTCCATTTTCTGTAGGCTGTTTTTTAATCCAGTCAACGACGGGTACTTTTGCTAGTATATATATATATATATATATATATATATATATATATATATATATATATATATGTATATATATATGCATATATATGTATATATGTATATATATGTATATATATGTATGTATACATATATATGAGAGAGAGATTAGTATATACACTTGTGCCCGATATTATTCATACCCCTCGGATCTTTGAGATTTCTATAAGAATATTGCTCAAACCAGAAGGTAGACAATATTAAAGGGATTTCAAACAATAAATCAAGCATAAGCATTTAATTTAAACTCAACAAATAAATAAATTATGCAAGTTTGAAACATTATACAAAGAAAAACAATAATGGCACTAGTTCAAAATTATTCATACCTCTCTTACTAATAGTCAATAGCATGCCCTTTATTCTTAATAACTGCCTGTAACCGTTCGGGATATTTATCAACAAGGTTTTTACAAGCATCAACACTGATTTTTGACCATTCTTCAATGCAGTAGTTCTCCAAATCCCTCAAATTTCTAGGTTTCCGCTTTTTAACCTCAGTTTTCAATATGTGCCAGAGGTTTTCGATAGGGTTCAGGTCGGGACTCTGGCTAGGCCATTCCAAAACATTAATTTGATTATCCTCAAACCATTTCTTGACTATTTTGGCAGTATGTTTTGGATCATTATCCTGTTGAAGGACCCAGTTTGGTCCTAAATGGAGCTTCTCCGCATCCTGTCTAATGTTTTTCTGGAGTATCTCCAAATATTGCTCCTTCTTCATGGTTCCATCTATCTTGACCAAACTACCTGGACCACTAGCCGAAAAGGAGCCCCAAAACATTAGGCTACCACCACCATGTTTCACCGTGGGTATGGTGTTCTTTGGGTTGTAAGCTTCTCCTTTCTTCCTTCAAACGTAAGAAGCATCCATATGGCCAAACAATTCAATTTTTGTTTCGTCAGTCCACAAAATACTTGAGAAAACGGACTCTGGAGAATTCACATGGGTCCTAGCAAAATTTAGACGTGCTGCAAGGTGTTTTCCGGTGTGCAATGGAGTCCTTCTTGGTCTTCTTCCTTTCAGACCATTTTCATGCAGAGTCCTTTGCAATGTTTGCCTTGATATTTTTATGCCAGAAGACTCCAGATTTTCTAAAATGTCCTTATTAGTGGTGGTTGGATTTGCATTAACACTTCTTACAATATTCCTGGTGGCTCTAGCAGACAGTTTCCTTTTCCTTCCTCTACCAATCAAGTTGTTTGTTGTGTGGTGGCTCTGGAATTTTTTGATGATGCTCTGTACTGTTGCTGTAGGGACCTCAAATTTCTTGGAAATTGACTTGTAACCTAAACCATCCTTATGTGAATTCACAATTTTAGTCCTAAGATCATTACTAAGCTCTTTTTTCTTCCTCATTCTAATAATTTTTATTCTTTTATTGGTTTTCAGTTGATATCATTTTAATTTCTGAAAAATGCAAAAAACGAAATGAAATTAATCAAAGGTTGTATAAAAGCATTCAAAATAAGAATCAAACAGAAAACAAACAGTCAGAAACTCGATTAATACTGAAAAAATAAGGGGGTATGATTATTTTTGAACATTGCAGATTTTATAAATAGCTGTATATTTCTTTTATTACAAGTATCCCGAGATTTTAAAATGACGAAAATGATCAGAAGAGGTTTATTAAGAATATGTATCAATATGGACGTAAACAATAAATTCTTACAAAAGTTACACCTAATAAACTCAATTTTCAAGGGGGGTATGAATAATATCGGGCACAAGTGTATATATATATATGTATATATATATATACATATATATATATATATATATATACGAGGGGCACTCAATAAGTAATGCCCTTAGCCCACTTCCCATAGCAGTAGAACAACGAAACTTGGTACAGTTATTAGTCTTTCTCTACATAGGAACCACCCAAAGTTATGCATTTCTCTCATCGTTTGATGCAGCTCTGGAGACCGTTTTTGTAGAACACCCCAGGTTGATTCTCCAACCACGACGTGACTTCAAAAATCAAGGCCGCATCATCTGGGAAATGCTTTCCTTTTAAAAACAACTTCATGGCTGGGAAGAGGTGAAAGTCAGAGGGTGCAAGGTCAGGAGAGTAGGGAGGATGGGGAAGGATTTCACAACCACACGCCCGTGCCTCCGATCTGGCGACATGCGAATTGTGGACCGGAGCAATTTCCTGCAGGAGGAGGGTACCTTGGCTGCTCTTGCCCCACCTCTTGATTTTGATAGCTTCCCTTAATTTCCTCAAAAGTTAAGCATAATAGGCTCCTGTAATTGTGGTACTCTTTGCCAGAAAATCTGTCATCACTACTCCGTCCTTTTGAAAAACTTTGACTCATCTTCTTAGCACATCTCCAAATTCATCCTCGAGCACTCGCCGCGTTCTCGCTTCTGGAATGGTGTGAGCAACCTGGGTATCCATCTGGCAGACACCTTGTGCCTATGCAAATGGTCATGAATGATAGTTTCCACTGACCCTGTACTAATTTTGACGTCTTGGGCTATTTGGCGAATAGTAATCCGCCGATCTTCCAAAATGGCAGCCGCAACTTGACGGACAGATGCCTCATCAATGCTAGAATGGGGGCAACCAGGTCTGGGAGCTGTTTCCACAGCAATGTTTGAATTCACGATGCCAGCGTTTTATAAGGTCATATGATGGGGCATTATCACCATAAGTTTATTTCATTTCATCAAAAGTCTCCTATGGTGTGCGTCCTTTCAAATACAAAAACCGGATCACTGCTCGACCTTCAACAGGCTCCATTTCACACCTGACTCAGTTCAAACACCTGTAAAACAGAAACCTCAATTAGTTCAGCTGTAATTTGCCACATAAACCGTAGAGATATAAATCATTTCACATGCAAAATTTCAGCTAGATCAGACAACTGAGAGTGTGTCAGGGACATTGCTTATCGCACGCCCCTCGTATATATATAGATACATGTAGATATAAGAATATATATTATTGTATATATAAAAAAAATATAATATGTGCTATTAAAAAAGTGCTCAGCCGAAGTAGCTCCGGTTCTCTCCAAACTCTACAACAAATGCCTTAATGAATCTTGCTTTCCGGGCTGTTAGAAAACTGCTTCTCTGGTACCAGTATTCAAGAATTCTGGCGAAAGAACTGACCCATTAAATTATCGCCCTATTAGCCTCCTCCCACTTTTTGCCAAAATATTTGAGACCTTAATTAACCATGCTCTAGTCCAGCACCTTACAGATGCTAAACTTCTGACCGACCAACAATATGGATTTAGACAAGCCCGTTCCACGGCAGACATCCTCACTGTAATCTCTGAACGCATATACCATTCACTGGACAAAGCGGGAGAGGGAAGAGCGGTAGCTCTAGATATATCCAAGGCTTTTGACAGGGTATGGCATGAGGGTCTCCTCAGGAAGATTAGATCATACGGTATCACTGGTAGAATACTTAACATAATTAAATCCTTCTTAGATAAGAGAAAAATCCAGGTTATCCTCGGCGGTCGTACATCTAAACAATATGATATAAATGCAGGAGTGCCCCAGGGATCTATCCTTGGACCTCTGCTGTTCCTGATATTCATAACTGACCTCCCCGACAAAATTGCGTCTGAGATGGATATATATGCTGATGACACCACACTCTATAGTAGGCACGACAGGAAAACAAATGAACATATATCTAAAGTAATGGCAGAAACACTAGAGGATGATCTCCAATCAGTAGTGGAATGGGGACAAAAATGGATGGTCACGTTCAATGCCGCCAAGACAAAACTGGTTTCATTCAATAATTATAAGAAACCCTCTCTACCACCTATAGCAATGGCCAACGACTCTTTATCTGAAAGTACGTCTCTCAAGCTCCTTGGCCTAACGTTCACAGGAAACATGAGCTGGAACAATTACATCGAGAACATTGCCAGGGCCGCTGCGAGGAAGGTGGGCTCTCTCTACCGTGCTAGAAAACTTCTAACACACTATTCGCCCATGTATGGAGTATTGCTGTCATATTTGGGCTGGTGCATCGGCTACAAGTCTCTCGCTCCTTGACAGGGTTCGAAAGAGAGTCGCAAATCTGATAGGCCCTAAACTGGCATCTAAGCTTCAGCCTCTGTCCCATCGTCGAAACGTTGCATCCCTCTGCCTGTTCTACAAGTATTATAATGGTGAATGATCTGATGAACTGCAAGCACTTGTGCCCCCACGACGTAAACACCCTCGACAGACCCGACAAGCTGAAAAATCCCACCCCCACACTGTAGAGATCCCTAGATGTAAAAGATCTTTCTACTCCAGTAGTTTCTTCCCCAGAACTGCTAGACTTTGGAATTCCATTCCAGGTCACTGCTTCCCCAACTGTACTGACATGCATAAGTTCAAGTGCAACGTGAACCAACATCTCGCTGCACAAATCCCTACATAGTACCCAGTAGATGTTTCCCCTGAGAGTAGCCCCCTACACCAAAGTGGCAATGTGCCTTGTTTGGGGTGAAAATGTAATAAAAAAAAAAAAAAAATATATATATATATATATATATATATATATATATATATGGATACATATAGATATAAGAATATGTAACATTGTATATATAATATACATACACACACACACATATATATGATATAGATATAGATATAATTATATATAATATTGTATAATATATACAGGTTGTCCGTAAAGTTCGTTTGCACTTTAAAAAATTTATAACTTTATTCATATTTGCGATAGAAATAATCTGTAAAAAATGTTATAAAGTTTCACGTATCTAGTTTTAAGTATAGTTATTGAATCATTTTTCACCACAAAATTTGCAACAATTTTTAGATAAGTAAAACATAAGTAAAAAATATTTTCTTTTGTTTTTCAGAATCATTTGATCCCATGGCTTCAATTGAGGAAAAAGTAAACTATGTCCTTTGGTTGGCTGAATTGAAATCTACTATTGCTGTACAAAGAAAGTTTAGAATTGAATACAATAAAAAAGCGCCTCATAGGAACATCATTGTTAAATGGATGAAAAAATTTAAAGAGACAGGCTCTGTCCATGATAAACCACGGTCTGGAATGTCATGTGTCAGTGACGAAAGTGTTGCTTCCATAAAAGTATCCTTTACTGCAAGTCCAAGAAAGTCTGTAAGACGGGCATCATTGGAGCTTGGGCTGTCAAAGTCTACTGTGCATAAGATTCTGCGGGCAAAACTTCATATGAAAGCTTACAAAATTCAATTACATCAACAGTTGTTAGAAAAAAAGTGTTATGCACGGCTAACTTTCTGTCACCAGCTCAATGAAAAACTTTGCAGTGATGATGCATTTGTGAGTAATTTACTGTTTTCTGATGAAGCAACATTCCACATTAGTGGCAAGGTCAATAGGCATAATTGCCAAATTTGGGGAACTGAAAACTCAAATCAAACTGTTGAACATGAACTGTTGAACATGAAAGGGACTCTCTTAAAGTTAATGTGTGGTGTGCTTTGGGAATAAATCGAATCATAGGGGCATATTTTTTTTGAAAATCGTGTTATTAACAGTGACAGCTACTTAGATATGTTGCAGAATTACTTTATTCCGCAACTTGAACAATTAAACTTGAAAGATAATACAGTGTTTCAACAAGATGGAGCTCCTTTTACCTTTGCTCGGCGTGTTAGACAGTTTTTAAATCAGAAATTTCCTAACAAATGGATCGGAAGGGGTGGACCATTTCATTGGCCTCCACGTTCGCCAGATTTGACTCCATTAGATTTTTTCATGGGGACATGTGAAAACAATTGCGTATGCAACCAAACCTAGTTCATTGGAAGATTTGAAAGCTAGCATAACTAATGTGATTTCAGGCATTACTATAAATCATTTGACAAATGTTTTTCGTGAACTGCAAAATCGTATTACCCTTTGTATTGCTAATGGTGAGGTGGGAGCATGTGGAACGGTAAATAAAATTTCAATAAAAGCTTTAAAATATAGATTTACTTCTTTCAAATCCATTTTACAGCTTATTTCTATTGCAAATACAAATAAAGTTATAATTTTTTTAAGTGCACACGGACTTTATGGACACCCTGTATATATATATATATATATATATATATATATATATATATATATATATATATATATATATATATATATATATATATATATATATATGTATATATATATATATATATATATTTATATATATATATATATATTTATATATATATGTATATATATATGTATATATAGATGGATATAGATATAAGCATCTATAATATTGTATAACATATAAATACATATATAGAGAGAGAATGTATGTAAGTATATATTTATTGTATATAATAAATATATCTGAAAGAGATACTATTTTTAATAAAGCAAAGCTATGAAGATAGTAAAAGCTCCACCCGATTAGAAAGGACAATTTATAATTAAATTAAAATTTTATTGTGGTCCTATTCTAATTTAGGTAATTTAAATAGGTATTTAATTATTGAAAATATTTTCACAAACAAAATCGGTTTTCTAATAAGTATAATAGAAAAATATACTTTTAATGGATGAAACTAGGATGAATTTAGGATGATTTTCTCTAAGAATATGCAAAAATAATATAACATATGTACCTGAATTCAAATAATTCCATCCTACATCTCACTCTATAGATTGCGCGTGGCAAAATTAAAAACTTCACAATTTAATAATAGTTTTAAAGAAACTAGGTAGAATTTACAGGACAAAATATCTTCATTTTGTTCCATAAATTTCCAGGTATTTTTAATGTTTGTTTTTACGATTAAGTGAAGAATCAACTTTATTAGAGTTTTATTCTTTTTTGATAAGTGATATATATATATATATATATATATATATATATATATATTATTTTTAAAATATAGTTATACACTGACACGTGTTTCATCGTCTACGACTCATCAGAGTGGCTGAATCTAGCGAGATTCATAATTGGGACCCCATGGTAAGAAGCCTAAACCCTTACCCCTCGTCCACCTCGCTGACTGTTCGGATATATCGCGATTTACGTATATGTTATTTGTTTTTGTTTTTGCGATACGTCTTGAATGAATTCAATTATTTACGAAAATGCATATTTACCTAAACGCGAGTTGGGAATAATTTTAGTAGGTTACAACTTTTCATAAAGTTTTATAAACATCCAAGGCATTTCTTAATAAACACAAAATTGTCAATTTTTGCAATTTTAACCCGAAAGGCACCCCCTTGGCAACCGGAATTTTCCCGAAAAATCCGTTCGGTTACTTTTTACTCATATCATGTTTAATGTTTGTGCAAAAAATTTTAAAAATTCCAAGGCGTAGTTATTGAGAAAAGTGCAGACAGACGAACGGAAGAACGGACGAACGGACAGGGGTGATTTTACAGGTACACTCTCCTTTTGGCGGAGGACTAATAAATGTTTAATTTAGAAATATCAACATCTCACATTGTAGGAGAGTTTTGTATCCGTTTAAATAAATTCAAATTCGACAATATTCGTTGGTAGGTGAAACAATTTATTATAGGTCAAATGTTATTTCGTTATCTATGCCCCCGGGCAACTTCGTGTACTCTGCTAGTCTAATATAAGTACTCATGCGTTTTCATGCTTTCATACGATTACAAATCCTTAAAGTATTGCTTGACTAGTGCACTGATTACCGTAGCGCGATATCATGCACCAACAAACCCTGCTTTCATTTTAAAACAACCTGATTTTATTTACCTTTTTTGCTATTTTTGTATCTCACCTTGTGGTTTAAATACAAAAATATAAAAGAAAATGGCTGAACAAGTGGAATCAGGCGTTTTACATCGAATTCAGCCAGAAGATGAAAAAAAAGAAAAAAATTGGTCGGGAAGAAAATTAAAAAAAAAAAAAAAAAAAAAAAAAAAAAAAATAAGTCAAAAGAAAATCTCGGATAATAGCGATCTGATTATTTTTATTTTATATTTTTTTGTGTGTGTGCGCGGTTTCTTACCGTAGGACTACAGCTTCGTAATCTGTTTCGCTAAAAAAAGTCTTAGCCGAACGGCAAAGAAAGCTAAAAGCAAATAAAATGGCGCCGTAGAAGTGAAAACTGTTGAAGAACCAACTAAAAAAAATAATGGCGGCCATTTTATCATTCGTTTTTATTAATAATACCCTTTGTAGGAGTTATAATACTGTCATCTTTCTTTCATCTTGAGTACAAAAATAATGAGATGACACGGATGTATTTTATTGCAGCTTTAAATCCAGATAATAAACTTATATAACGAGAATATAAGAAAAAAAAAGACGCATTTTTGTTTTACTTTGTTTCAAGCTTTATGTATTGCACAAAAAACAAAGATGGCGGAGAGATAATCTTTTCTGGCTTATTCGTCCTAATCATGGCTCAAGTTGAGCGGTTTGTGTTGAGTTCGCAACAGTGAATAAAAAATATGGTTTACTTTCTAAGCAATGTAGTGGTATTATACAGATGTCTTTTTATTTATTTATTTTTTTTTTTTTTTTTGTCATTTTCTTGAAGAGATTTCGCTGTCAGCATTTTCATGTTAGAAGAAATAAGTATGAAATTGCTGACGTGAGAGGAAAATGATGCGGACAAAAGTCTTAATTTGGGATGAAGTTTATTCGCCGTTAATAGAGACGGGGAGTGAAAGTGTAACAATGGTTTATTCGTTCTTTACCTAGGGGGATCTTTTAAGTAATAATTAGTCAATTTAAAATTAAAGCAAACTACAGAATATATTACGTTATCCCTTGAGTTCTTTCTGGATTTCACTTTTCTAAAATTTCTGAGTAACTAAAAATGGCTAATTAAACGAATATACATTTTTTTAAAATTAGAGGATAGTGTGGTATCAACGCAAGAAGAGAATATATTTAAGGAAGTGTAACTACAAACAATTATTCTTTTATAAGTTTTGTTTATTGTTTAATATTTTAGTGTTTTTTCACTTTGTTATATTTTTATATTTATTACACGTGTTATAAATATAAAAATGAAAAATACTGAAAAATTAGAGATACTTCTTAAAAAAAATAATGTCAGTTATTTTTTCATTTTAAATAATGTTAATCATGTTTTAAAATGGATCCTTCTCATTAGTCTTTTGAAAGTAATATAATTTGAACAATAATATTTATCTGTTTAGATATAAAAAAATATATTCATAATTTTCAGTTTCAGCAGAGAATACAAGAATAAAATTTTAAAAATGGTAACTGTTGGTAACTCACTTGTAAAGGCAGCTGCGCGTGTCATCGTGAGGCAAAGGTTGCGCAATCTCCAAACACACCTCTCGTCCATGACGACTGGAAATAATGCCGAAATAAGCGGAGAGTATATACAGCACCTGGAAGTCCCAAATAGTCATCGCCCATTTAATACTACCAAGTTCAACGTTGCTTTATATATATATATATATATATATATATATATATATATATATATATATATATATATACAGGGTGTCCACAAAGTCTGACTACATTATGTAGCCAGATTATGTAGCCAGACTTGTTCTTTGGTAATAAAGTCAGATGGTTTTGTGGCCAGGTTCGAATCTCCCAACCAACTGTAATCATAACTCCCTGCATTGATAGATTCCTGAAAGGATGAAACATTAATGTCCATAGGTATTAAAAAAATTATAGTAATAATTTTTTATATATATATATATATATATATATATATATATATATATATATATATATATATATATATAGGGTGCCCATAAAATCTGGCTACATAATCTACACGGTGCCCACAAGTCTGGCTACATAATGTAGTCAGACTTTGTGGACACCCTATATATATATATATATATATATATATATATATATATATATATATATATATATATACATACATGAGGGATGTTCCAAAATGAATGCTTCCTATTTTTATTCCATCCGAATGGATCAGATATGATTGCAAATTGTATTGTTAGGATAACTGAAATTATGCATTCATGACCTGACAGGTTCATCTTTATCTTGCAAATATTGACAGTATGAGACTCTAAGAAAGCATAAAAGTGCCATAAAAGTGTGTCAGGAGAAGAGATGCCTAATTGAATTCCTAGCAAAAGTGCGAATGGTGGTGAGTATGTAGAAAAATCAATTTTGTATCACAAAAAATGGCCCGTTTTAATGCTACCATCCCTGTCTTCATAGCTCCTCAATTTTCCGGTCATCACCGCATAAGTTCAGTCATAATAGCAAAGCAATTTTCAATCCAATCTGATCCATTTGGATGGATTAGGAATATAAGGCATAATTGTGGAACGTTCCTCGTACTTAGTTGTTACTGTTGGGTATCATCCTGAGCTTATGTCAACTTCGACACTCCTCTTTTCCATTCTTGAATGCTCTGATGCAGCGTATGACTGGCACATATTAAAGTCACATTCTTTGTTGATGTTCTTAACATGTAATTATGAATTTCTAAAGCAGTCATGCCTTTCAAATTCAGGTACTTAACGGATTTCTATTTTTTCCATTAATTCCAAAACCTTGCTTATTTCAAAATCTGCAAAAATATATATAAAAAAAAACACACACACCAGAATCTTAAATTTTCACATGACTTACTTCATGTTTACGGATACAGCAACACATCATTCTTAAAACTTTTCATAACCTTTAGTGTGTGTGTGTGTGTGTGTGTGTGTGTGTGTGTGTGTGTGTGTGTGTGTGTGTGTGTGTGTGTGTCAGAATTAAATATAAGTAAAAGATGCATTTGCATCACACTTGTGTTCATTTATTAGTAGTATAATTTGTCTTACACATGTTTCGTTTCAACAATGTATTCATGGCCTGAGTTTCATTTCTCTCTCTCTCTCTCTCTCTCTCTCTCTCTCTCTCTCTCTCTCTCTCTCTCTCTCTCTCTCTCTCTCTCTCTCAAATAAATTGACGGTGTGAGACTCTAAGAAAGCAAATATATCATGGAAGTGCGTTAGAAGCCGAAACGTGTCATTGGATTTCTGGCAAAATGGATTGTAAATAATGGTGACTACATAGAAAAATATATTATGAGTCACAAAAGATCGCTTGTCTTAATGGTTCTACTCCTGTCTTCGTAGCTCTTTAACTTTTAATTAAAATAGGAGGCTTTACTTTTAGAATTGCCCTATGGTGAAGCTCTTACTTCTATCTGTCTGTCTATCTGTCTATCTGTCTATCTGTCTATCTCTCTCTCTCTCTCTCTCTCTCTCTCTCTCTCTCTCTCTCTCTCTCTCTCTCTCTCTCTCAAGCTGCAAGTTAAATTATATTAATATTCGTGTTTGTTTATAGTGGATTATTCTAATTTTTAAATTACATCTTGGCTTTATTACCTACAAATCTACAACCATAAAAGATCAGAGAGAGTAATGGAAGCAAAAGTGATAGATACCTTTTAAAATAAGAAGAGAAGATCAAACAACATAAGGGAGTAAGAGAGGGCAGGAGTAAGAGAGGAGGAAATGTAAGACGTGATCAATTATTTGGTGGAAAATGAATGTTAAGCGGAATAGTTAAAACTTTTTCTCAAATAAAAATCAATCCCTAAGAAATATTTTAGCATGTATTTTGCATGATTAAAATGTATAGAAAAATGCCTTAAGGATTAAATCATCTTCAGCATAAAAATAGATGTACTATATAAATTCAGTAGTCATTTAGCTATATTTGTTTGAAACAAACACGTACACACACACATATATATATAAATAATATCTATTTGAAAATATTATGTATAATATATATACATATATATAATATTTATTTTAAAAAAATTATACATATCCATATAAGTACACGCGTGTATATATATAAAGCTAAATTAGGAATAAATAGATAAACAAGACTCTACCACGTTCCCTTTTTCTTTTCCCTCTGACAGATAGCTTAGTCAAACTAACTAGCTAAAAAAATAAGAAAATAAAAACCAAAATAAAATAAAACGAATTAATAAATTGTCTATATAAAATCAACCGAAAAAATGGCCTCTTTAACAACAATAAACTTGCTCCTAACGATGATCACGGATCGAAGGCTTACGAAGAAAAACGATCGACACAAAATAACTCGGTTCCGTATTATTAAATTTACCACGTGAAACCAAAAGAAATGCCCGTCAAACCGAGAAAATTGACATAAAACCACGAAAAAGAAAGACGTATGCATAACTAAACTTGCCTCGACAATGAATTGCTGGCTAAACATACGAATTTAATTTATAAAGATATTTTTACAAAATAAAAAAAAATTAATTTACAAAAATATTTTTTTTAATATTAAACCGGAATTTTTTTTTAATTTACAAAAGTTCAAAAGAATAGTGTTTTAATAAAAAAAAAATTAAATTATGAGAATTAATTTATATAAGTAAAGCAATACATGTGTGTGTGTGTGTGTGTGTGTGTGTGTGTGTGTGTGTGTGTGTGTGTGTGTGTGTGTGTGTGTGTGTGTGTGTGTGTGTGTGTGTGTGTGTGTATGATATCACGTTGACACGACGGTTCTTCTTTGATTAGTGTCGTTAAGCCTGATGAGCTTGGCCAGTAATAAATGAGTGACTATTTGGCAATACAAGGCACTGTATGTACTGCGCCAGGGCGTACGAATATCCACGTTTAATATCACGTTTAAAATTATTGGAGGAGATAAACCTCCAGTCTTATTAACGAAATACATACAGGTAATGAAAACTATGATATAAAACCCCAAGTCTACTGTCTGCTCTGTCCGTGGCATT
Organism: Euprymna scolopes; assembly: GCF_053919585.1. Classification (NCBI taxonomy): domain Eukaryota; kingdom Metazoa; phylum Mollusca; class Cephalopoda; order Sepiida; family Sepiolidae; genus Euprymna; species Euprymna scolopes. The sequence goes on from NC_136490.1 coordinate 145,465,060, forward strand.
CTGTTGCCCCGACTGTGATGAGCAGTCATTCTAAAAAGTATATATTATATATATTATTTATGTATTGTATATATATATATTATACGAGTATATATTATATGCATATTATATATAAATTATATATATATTATATATATATTATATATATATTATATATATGTATTATATATACATATTATATATACATATATATAATATGTATATACATATTATATATACATATTATATATACATATATATATATTATATATACATATTATATATACATGTTATATATTATATATACATATTATATACATTATATATACATATTATATTATATATATTATATATACATATTATATATATTATATATACATATATATATATATTATATATACATATATATATATTATATATATATTATATACATTATATTATATATATATTATATATATATTATATATATCATATATATA
>NC_136490.1:145475517-145608017 GCF_053919585.1 Euprymna scolopes
TAAACGTAACTCCGCATAAGTTCCTTCATCCTATTTATACCCGGGCATCCTGTATGAAAATCACGTAAGATCTTTTTCTGCAAGGTTTTCGAGATAACAACTCTTTCACTATATAATAAAACATCATTGCATACGGAAAATATGCTTTGCGTTTTTTTTCATAATTTTCCCTTATTTTTTTCTTTATGTCTGTGATTACATCGTCATTTTTAGTCTCCCTTTTTATATCGGTTAAAGTGACTGGTAATTATTTTATTATATTCGCCACCATGTTCTTTCCTCATAATTGGAACGTGTAGCTACAATCACTGACTCTTCAAGGGTTTCCTTCATTTTCGGTATAAGTCTTGATCCGCATGACCTATTTTTTTCGAATCCAGATGTTTTATTTGAATGTCATAATTTAGCAAAATCGTACCCCAACGGAGTAAGCGATTTGCCGTATATACTGGTAAGCCCTTTTTTGAGCCGAAGATTGTCACTAGGGGCTTGTGATCTGTTTCCAGTATAAAGTGTCTCACATACAGGTAACGGTGGAATTTCGTCACCGCGAAAATGATGCTTAACCCCTCTTTTTCTATTTAAGAGTGAGCATTTTCTGCCGGAAGTAGTGTCCTGAATTTGTTCCAACTATTTTTTTACGTACATCGTAGGAGCTGTCCAGACGCTAGTTTCGATTTTCAATAAGATGCCTGTTTTTTCGAGTCTATCTAGCTCGCTATTTATTTCGTCTAAACCGGCGAACGGTACGTTCCGTTTTTTCGTAAACACCGGTGTTACATTCTTTTTTAGCTCGAACAAGGCCTTAAATTTATTGCTTCTTCCCAGTCCAGTAGTAAATATTTCTGGGAATTTCTTTTTTCGATCGTTTTTAATATTTTCTGATGTTGGGTTGCAACTGGTTATTTTTCTACAAAAAGCGTTCATTGGTTTATTCCAAAGATTGATTTTTTCAATCCAGTCAATTCCCAGTAAGTTCTTGCTTTCTTTAATTACGAAGATTTTCAATTTCTTCGTCGTGCCATGTAAATTAATGGGCAGGATGATCTCTCCTTCGAATTGTATTTCGTCTCCTGTCACTGTTCGTGCACCTTTACTTGACTTTTGAAGAGTCGGTTTACCCAGCTTTTCCAAGTGTTGGCGTTTATTAACGACAGATCCGATCCAAAGTCAAGCTGAAATTTCACTTGTTTGTCTAAAATATTTACTGATACATATTTTCGTAAATTATTTTTCCCTTTGTCGTTTGTTCTCATTTGGTGTACTCTATTTTTTGTTCTGCAGCAAACATTCTTATGTCCAACTTTATCGTAATTGTAGCACCTAATATTTTTGTAAGGGCAATCCTTTTCCAAATGTTTTTCATCACATCTTCTGCAATTATTACCTGATACTGTCTTTTTATAATTCCTTTGATTATTATCGTAATTTCGTTTTTTGTAGTTATTATATTGACTATTATCGTAATTTCGTTTTCTGTAGTAATTATGATTTGATTATTTATAATTTGGGTATTTTTTTTAATTTTGACTAGTCTCAAAATTTCTTTGTCCTGAGTTTCTGAAAGGTTTTTTAATCTTCCTAATGTACGCCACTCCTGCTTCTTCTATATCGCTGGAATCTTTTTTTTAGTGATACTGCCCTTTGGCAATCTTCTGCTAATTTCTGCAATGTCAGACTTTGTTCTGTCTCTAATTTTGAGAGAACGCGTCTCCGGATCTCTGAATTTTTTGTGGATACTAGACCCTGTGCAAAGATTAAGCATTTGAAATCATCCACCGTGAGTTTCGATAATTTGAAGTTGTCGCAGTTTGTGTTTACTACTGACGCGTATGTCAGGTAGTCCTGCTCATCAGTTTTCTTAAGATTCATACATGACCATCTCTTGTGGAAAAGAGACATGTTCGGTCCGAATAACTCCTTAAGAAGCTTTACGGTCTCAGCGAAATCTAACTGATTCGTTCTCCTTGACAATATGAAATCAACAAATTTGCAATGTTCACTGGTACCAAGCTTTCGAAGTAATAAACTAACTTTCTTTCCATTTGTCCAGTTTTCGCAGTCTGTTTCGAAAATATCTTCATACCTTTTGAAGTATGCATCAAAAGTTTTATTCTCTTCCGGTACGTATGTGAACACATCTATGCTGTTAACAATTGTTGTGTTGGAGAAGGTTGTATTATTTTCTTGTATGGAATTAGCTGTTAATCTTTCTAATAGTTCTTTCTGTTCAAGTTGCATCAGCGCGAACCTTTCTTCCTGCCTTTCTGGGCATTTTATGAGTCGTTCATTTTGTCTTTCGTCTCTGCTTATAGCGTTTGCTGTTCTTTTTGTAAGATCTGCTGATTCTGCATGAACTGTGTCATTATTTTAGCAAATTCCTCCATCTTGTTTTTTTTTTTTCAAATATTAGAAAAATCAGTCTATTTTACCAATTCACTTTTTACAATAACTACGAACAACCGTTTTTTTTAGGTTCGCTTTTTTTTATGTCAACCGAATTCTATCGATATTTTATTTTTTTGCGTTGAACCTTTTTCCCTTTTTCTATTGAGGGATAACCAAAAATGTATTTTATTTTTTTCTCTTAATCCGTTAAGTTTTGATTATGTACAAGAAAAAATCCTTTCTTGGTACAACTGAAAAAAAAATATCACTTTTCTCCTTCAAGACAATTTGCATGAATTTGTTCACGGTGTACTAGCAAAACCACTTTTTTTTCTTTGACTTTCGTAGTCACTTTGAAATGGTTATTGGTATTTTGCCTTCAACTATCCAGCGTTCGAATACCTCGCTCGACAATTTTTGTAGTTACTTTAGTTTGTTTTTCTTTTCTTTTCTTTTTTTTCCAACCGTGATAACTTTCCGCGTAAATCATTTTTCGAATACTGTGTTGTGTCTAACAGTGAATTCTCGAGTATATCTTTTCCAAAATCCTCGATGTTACTGTTGTGTTCAAACAGTAGGTTTTTTTTTTCTTTTTCCTCGAGTACGTTTTTTTTCAATCTTTCTCGAGTACGTATTTTTAGTACACCGCTGTTGAATTTAGTAGTGGATTTTCCCGCATAAGTCTTTTTTCGAATTCTCGAGGCCACTGTTATGTTTAATAGTGGATTTTATCCTGCGTAAGTCTTTTTTCGAATTCTTGACGTCACTGTTGTGTTTAATAGTGGATTTTATCCTGCGTAAGTCTTTTTTCGAATTCTCGTCGCCACTGTTGTGTCTGCACAAATAATTAACAAGAAAGTAAAGGTATACAATAATATATTAGGAAGAAAAGTTATATACATATTTACATGTCTTCAATTGGAGATATTCCGGCAGGTGGCGTGTTGCACGTTTTACTGTATGGAGCAAAGGCGTCTTGCCTATTTGTCAGTCGTTGTCGGACTCTCTCTGTATTGGTTATTGATACCTTTATATATCTCACTCACCCGCCTATGTTTATTAGTAGGCGTCTCCACAACAGTTGCAATTGCAGTTGTTGTTGTTTTTTGCATTAAGGGGGTAGGGGTTGTCTGAGATAACTTAATTTTTTGTTATAAGATGCTATTATCGTTTGTGTTAGTAGTGTAGCATTGTAGAGTAGGGCATTTTTATAGAATTTTTATTAAATAAGTTGTTATATCTATGTGGTTGCTTAAAAGAATTTTCTATAATATTAAAGAATTCTTTTGGTATATTTGTTTTGGCATTTGAGCTGAAGAAGGGATTGGACCAAATATTTTTCGTTTTCCTCGGACGATTGCGGGGGTTTAGCTTGTTATGATTATTGCATTGGGGCGGAGCTATGTTGGTAAGGCGGTGGGCTCTTAGAGTTATTATTCAGCGGAGTAGATTGCTTTCTGGAATATGATTTATTTTAGTCACATTATGGGTAATTATGAAGATTAGACGGCTGGTGACGGGGTTATTATGGTTATATTGTATTTTTTCATTATACCCTGAAAATTTTAAGGTGTTATTGAAGAAGGTTGCATTTTGGTTGAAAGTGCTTTTGTCTGTGGAGAGCGAAGAAATTCTTCTAGAGACAGAAGGTACGATGGATTTTATTATGGAATTAGGGCGATTAGAAAACTTGTGTGCATTGTGATTTAAATTGGGCTTATGGTAAGGACTGTAGGATTCTGTATTGAGGTTTAGCGTGGTATCAAGAAAATTAGAGGGTCTTTTTTTCAGGTTTAATTGTTATATAAAGCCCAGAATTATTGGGAAAAAAACTGTGTAATTTCCTAATTGTTTTATTATATCCTCTTGGTTCAGCTCTAGTAGCGAATAAGGCTTCATCTCTATAAAGGTCCTCTTGGATGTGTTTAAAATGATGTTTAAGTTTTTTCAAAAGATAAAGGCCAACTAAATCCGTCACCCCTGCAGAATCTGAAGGCCAATTAAGATATCAAAGTTATTGAGGTGTCTTTTCTAGTCCAAAACTTATTGTGGAAATGTATAAGAGACTTTATAGCTAATGAGATTAATTTAATTTCCAAATCTGTTAAATCAGAGTTTTTCTTAGCAAAAATAAGGGCATTGTTTAAAATGATTGAAAAGATTGATAGGTAATAATTGTTGATGCTAAAGGTTATAAAATTGAGGCTATGTTTAGTGTAAGAACCAGTTAATTACAAAGTCTGAGTTTTGCCAGAGAGGGGGGCCGATTTTTCTTTAATAGAGCGGATAATTCTATCCTAGATTTTTTTTACTTACTGAACCTAAATCTGAATTAGATGGGCAAAGCAATCTAATAGATGGGTCTTCGTAAAAATTGGGTTTATGGTACTTAAGGGTAAATCCAGGTGTGCCTGATGACAGAATTTCAGTGGCATTATAGATGTTCATAGAGGCCAATAATTTCTTAGCCTCAAAGGTTATACGATCCAGGGTGTTTTGTGGAACTATTTTATAAGTTTATGGGGTTACATTTTTATATGTTGGGTAGTCGAGTTTATAATAATTTTTAGTCTTATCGGTAGGGATGAATAAATATTTATTTCTCTTTACTTTTGCAACAAGGTTATTAATTTCATAGTGATTGAGTTTGAATGGAATTTTTTTTTTAATTTGATTTTCTTAACTAAATTTAGCATAAATTTTTCAAATTCATCTAGGTGGCGGATATGATTATGGTGGGCAATGTAACGTAAGTTGCTATCCTTTCAATCTTTTTTTCTCCCAGTGGAAATATTGGAAGATTATTATTTAAATATGTCAGGTAGGATTGAGAAACAGAACTATTAGAATATTTATATTTGTTGGTGGATTTTAAGTCATAATGCTAAGACTTCCTCTAACATTCTTTAGGAAGGTATTAAGTGCTTGAACAAATTTAAAACTGCATTCCTGTTTAGAAGAGATAGAGATATTTTTTGCAGAGAGTGGTATGTATTCCTTGTCAAACGTATCGGGAGAGGATGATAAAGGTCAACTCAGAAAGAAGCTTAAATTGAACAGAAAGGGCAATATTTGGTTTACATATAGACAAATGTAAACTCAAAATGAATATAAGTATTATATAAATATTTCTATAATAATCCAAAGCTGATTTAAAAGCTCAATGAATCAAACAAGGAGATAGAGCTTAAATTCAATAAAAAAATAATATATATATATATATATATATATATATATATATATAAATAAATAAAACCGGTTTCATCAAACGGAAATGAAATTATGTCAGATTTTCTAGGGCATAATCCCTTGTATGCATGATCTCAGTCCAAATTGGAATCATGCGTACAAGGGATTATGTAGGGAGTTGAGCAGCAAGATTTCTGTTCGAATAAAATGTAAGCCTCTGATTGTAAGTACAATCAAGGAAGCAAGAAATAGGAAGAGAATTGCAAAGTGTTACAGTCTGAGAATAGAAACTATTAGAGTAGAAGGCCTTCTGGTGTCTAGGTACCTAAACAATGGAGGGATGGGTTTTTGCTGCTTGCCGAATTAGACGAGTTTAGTGCGTCTAAGCACCTCTCTCGGTGGCTCTTTCCCCCCCCCTTTAAAACGCTTAAGTTTTGTGAATAGCAATTACGTCGTTATGTCAAGCTCAAGTTTGTTTGAGATTTATCTGCGATTACGCGTCTTTGTACAAACCCCTGTGCAGTGTGCATGCGTAGCTTTGAAAAAGGATTTTCCATCGTTAAACGCGCAGATAGAACGGGCGCATCTAAGAATATAATCGTTATTGTTATGTCAGTTTGCAGTGCGATGTAGATAGTCAGGTAATGTGGACGTAAATATAAACAACAGTTTTGTATTGAAATAACCCGAATGTTTTTGTATATCGCATACGAAATCCGTTCTCCGTTTACATACTCAACGTGTTAACGCATGTCGCATTCTATCTTGCCTGTGTCTTAACTGGGCTGATCCGCGACCTGTCCGTTTTCATTAGAGCTTTGCATCGCTAAGTAAACGCAGCCGTGATGCCAATGCGATTCCAAAGTATATAAACAGAGGGCAATAAAAATGGGGCAAATAATGAAAACGACTTATGTTTCCACAATCGAGGAGGTCATCTTAGATTTCTATCCCCTTGCGAGGGTATATATGTTTTTTCTTTCCTTAGCGTACATTTGTTTTAAACTTTAACGCAGCATTAATGTACCGGTTGAACTGCATGTGTACTATTACAGAACCAACCCATATATTCCACAGAGCTTAATCTTGCACCGTTGAGTAAAGTGCAGCTGACTGGTAAACAAAAGTCAAAAATAAAACGCCAATATCAGATGCAATTGTTAATTTCCTTATGTTCTTTTTGCAAACAGTAAGCGATTTGGTTAATTGTTGGGCATTACGGCATCTCAACCGCCTTACATATATAAAAAGAGAATATGCCATTTAACTTTGCATTGTTTATAGCTTAAATCTTCTACGAAATCATTATAAAAAAACAAGATGTATACAAATCAACGAGTGATATAAAAAAAACGTTTCGATTGACAATGACGTGTTTGCATTATTTGGACTACTAGATGATTGTATAATTATTTTTTTTTTTTTTTGAAACTTGATAATGTTACAATTAAAATATGTTTTCTGATTTTTTTAATCTTTTTTGTAAATATTGTGTCTCGAAAATAATCATTTATTTTGAGTTCTTTGTTGTTCCCATCAGATATTTTGCCTTTGTCGATGAATGCTTACTTTTTAAACATGTCTAGTTGTTTCGTAATTTTACAACAATAATTTTATTTGTTAGCAAAGCATTTGGTGAACAGTGTATTTAGAGATTTTTTATGACGTAAGTATTCTGTAAATTTGAATTAGAATGTGTAAGTAAAGAAACTAATACAACCTAGATTTTATTTTAAATAAATTTTATTTATTTAAAATTTTTACATTAACTTTATTTCGACGATATACGTCTTCGTCAGGCAAGGAATAAATGTGTTTTTTTTTTTTTTCTTTTTCCATTTCTTTCTAAGCAACATGCTTTCACTAGAAAAAATCCGTGTGGTCTTTTTTTTTTTTTTTTTTTTTTTCAAATGTTCCAATCAGGAGGATCGCATGTTACTCGCATGAAATGAATTATATTTTTCCTTGGCGTAAATGATGTGAGCATTTGAATTTGTAAGTTAAAATAAAGAGCATATTTTCATTTATTCTCTGCTAGTTATTTCCCCTAAAGAGAAACGTGTACATGTTTGAAACTCCCTGGAATAAAGAAAACAGTTTTTATCATTTGATAATTCAATAATATAAATTTTTATTCTTTGTCATTTAAATTTTTGCGTATATGTTATACACGTTTTTTTTTTCTTTTTATTCGAGTTACGCTTCAATTGCGTTCGTACACACCAGCATTCATTAGCTGTTAAATTTGATAAAGCCAAATGAGTTTCATTCCTGAACAAATATGCAGGCCATTTTTTTTAGAAAATGGTTTTGGATTATTTTAGGTTTAAGAACAGGGTTAAGTACCAGAAAAAGTGTAAGTCGTTGCATAACTCATTGAGTTTATGTTTGGATGATTTAACCAAAGAAAAAGTAACTTTGCCAAACAACGATTTTTTTTAATAAAAAGACAAAATTCAAAATTAATCTCTTTCTGCTCCTTCTTTCCTGCTACTCCTTTCTAAATGTTATCAATATTATTACTTCTGATGATATCCCATTTTTTAGAGTCAACTATTCTCAGATTTTTACTCTTTCATTTCTTCACGGATTTCGACTGTCAATAAAAAAAACTGTAAGAGACTGAAGTGAAAGTAATAGAAGCTGTAAATAATAAGGGAGGGTGAAAATGATAGATATAAATTTAGTAAGGGATCAGTGATTTGATTAGTTCATTGTAAATTATAGGGAAGCAGAAGAATTAAAATGGAAGTTTCTAATCCGACAAGCAGCAAACTCCCACCCATTCACTTCCAGAAGATCAAATGTAATGTGAAAAACATCTTGCTCCTCAACTCCCTAATGATTCTGATACTATTACCGATTCCAATTCTGATTCTTTATAAATCGCTAATATTTTTTTCCTGATTACGGTAAAAACATATGTTAAGTGTTAAGTGTGCAGAGGGTTTTCCTTAAAATTCCATTACATTATTATTATTATTATTATTATTATTATTATTATTATCATTATTATTATTATTAATAATAATAATAATAATAATAATAATAATAATAATAATAATAATAATGCTGTTGTTGTTATTTACTCACTATGAGTAGTCACACAAGCCATCATCAAATATTGCTCTTTGAGAACAACTTGTGGTGTTTCCTGGAATCTGAGTGAGAAGTAGTCTCTCCAGACTCCCAGAACTCTCCACCTCTTTCGATAACCTTGGCAAAAGAATTTGCGTTATCGCAACAGTCGCTTGCCATTGATTTCTCGTTGACAGCGACCATTGGTCTTCACTGGGATTTGGGTGGCAATAAGCTTCCCCGCGGTCCCAGTCCTCTTTGCACTCAACCAGCGGAGGTCTGGTAAGTGCTATCTCTCTTCTATTTTTCCATACTCTTTGACCCTCCTCATTATTTGGTGTGGTGCCCGTTTATGTTGACACTCATTAAAAAGGGGGAGTATTGTACAACTATGCAGGTTTAGTTTTCATGAGTCCATGGTATGTTCCTTTGTGTTTTACATCTGTAGCCGTTTCTTCTTCTTCTCCTCCTCTTCTTCTCTTCTTGTTCTTCTTATTATTATTATATTATTTGGCTGAGTTTTAAACATTGAGGCACTATTGTGCACCAATACGGTTAAAGGGGTCAAACGCACCGTTACCTTTAAAGCAATCCACAACGGGCTGTTTTTGCCTTAAACAATGTTTAGGGACCGATATGCCGTAAAAAAGGTGAAAATAAGTAGCAATATTTCTAATATAATGCTATTCATTGCACGCACTGCGTAGGATTATATCATGCATGTACTTGTCGACATTGGAGTGGGTTGGGCTTGGCAGAGATTCGGGGCTGATTGTCGAAAAGAAAATAGACAGAGTCTAAAAAAGCTTTTAACTTCAAAACTTCCTGTTATCATTCAGTCGCATCTGTTCCATGTTTCGTGGAAGGAAGTTAAACGTTTTGCTCATTTGTACCTAATAACCCGATTCTTTTTTTTTTTTTTTTTTTTTAATGTTCTGGCGTGAGGTTTGTTAATATAAAGATGTAGCACATGCGTTCCTTTCAGCGGAGTGATATTGCATAACGATCTAGCTGGCTGATGCGTTCTGGTCAACATGGATATGATACTATACACTCATGCAGTGCCGCTTCTAGGGACCCTCATCAACTGACCCTAGAAGACGACTATTTCGAAACATACAAGCAAATGAATTCATTCAATCAGTAAAGATCAAAGAATTATCCAATGTTTTTAAAACCCTGTAACTTATATACAGACACGAAAAAATTAAATAGACATCTTTATTATTAATAAAGGGTCCTGATTAACCTGCGCAAGATAACATCAGTTATATTTACTTGCTGATACATTGGATAATCACTCGATTAACAGTAGGAAGTGGAATCTCCATGTTTGCTGCGATTTCACGCCTAGACGTAGCGAGCTTGTCTCTGTTCTATCGTTATTTCCACGGCGTGTTCGTCTGAGCTCCATTCTCTGGTCCCTCCTCGCCAATCTTTTTCAAAAAACACCCGACTAGCTGAAACCACCGTCAATAATTTTCCCCACTCCTTATCTGTGCCTAAATCAAAACGTAGATTCCATGAACAAAGCTTCTTTCTTAGAACTGCACGCCTGTGAAACGTTGTTCCGCTTGCCTGTTTCCCTCCCGACTTCAACCTGGATGTCTTCAAGTCCAACACAAACAAATTCCTGATGACCCGCCCCCTCCTAAGTAATGACACCTTACCAATTCTCCAATACTATTGCTACACTATCCCTTTGACTACTGTACACACAATAACCGTTATCCCCGAGTGGTCATTTGGCCTTGATAAGTGGTGAACTCCATGTAAATATATATATATATATATATATAATATAGCCCATTTGAAATTCTTAGAATTCTATCGCTTTTCGACGAGTGTTATGCTTTAATTTTTTTAGTAGAAATCGTTCCATCCAAGGTGTGAAGCCACTTGCTGTAGAAAGCAAACTAGAACGAAACTTGTTGCATTTGTGCCCCTACCCGTAAATACCCTCGATTAACTCGACAATCAGCAAAATCCCTTAATTTTCGAGGCTTCCAGATGTTGGAAAACTTTATAGTAGAGTAGCTTCTTTCCTCGAACAGTTTGCATTTGGAATTCACCTCCTGCCTCCTGTTTCCACGACTGCACCAACACGCAAATATGTAAATATAATGTGAACAAACATTCCGCAGCATTTCTCATTAGAATGCATTATTGATCGACCCCATAATGTAAAGAAGTTGCTTTCCATCCCAGTCGCAATGTTTGGGCTGAGTATAAGTAAAAAAAAAAAAATGTTAACACTTGAAAAATATATAATATAGTTGAAGGAAAGATTGAATTAAAATTACTTGTTTTATTTTACGAAATATTTATATCGATGGATACAATTAGAAAGTGGGTCAGATAAGATGTTTAGTTTTAATTATAAATTCCAAAGAACCTGAGAATTGCCTTGGCCTCAACGTCACTAGAGACTTAGTCATTGTTAAAGTGGCTTTTTCCCTATTGCCGGGAGTGCATGGTCCTGTGTCATGTGCAGTTCTAGGAGATATACCCTTCCAAGTTTTGTCTTCTCATTCTTTGAGAAAGGAGTAATTTAATGCTAATCGTCTGAGACGTCCCGATCGGGGAATACCGATGAATCTGCCCAGGTATTTATTTTACAGGCCAGAGTACTCTTCCTGTAGAGTGTTGGCTTTTCAAATTACACTTTATCGTATATACTATTATAGAGTTAATGTTCTATCGATTTTTATATATTATAAAGTTGCGATTTCAAAAATGAAAAAATATATCGATATGACTTGCGTGCATTAGCTTGAATCGAATCCGGAATAAAAAGGTATGAAAGAATATATATATATATATATATATATATATATATATATATATATATATATATATATATATATAAACTTGAGTTCTTTCAGCTATAATCGATACCGAAACCAAAACTTATAAAAAATTTTTGATAAAAATATTTATAAAAATAATAGATTACTGGGGTTCCATCTTCTATTATATAAATCTCACCAGTCGGTATGTATGTATGTATGTATGTATGTATGTATGTATGTATGTATGTATGTATGTATGTATGCGACTAAACTGGTTCCCTCACCAGACTTGTTTGGTGAGGAGGGCGGCTAGTCTCCCTGAAGGATTAAAAACAAGACCTTCCAAAGGGCGAATGAACTCTTTGTCTGGGTCAACGGCCAACTAGCACCGTGTATATTTGTGTGTGTGTATATGTGTATTGGGGTAGAGACGGCTCCCGTAAGCCGTGGTGAAGGCAACCTCTCTAGGAGAAGCAAATCTCTGATTTAAAAAACCATAAAGCGGAAGACCAGTACCCGCATTAAGCTGGTCTGCAGTTTAATTTGTTGCTGGCTATCTTGCTCTTGCTTGTTGCTGGATCTCAACATTTTGAACCGAGAGAGAGAGACTTAGCTGTCGTACAAAGCTAAAACTCTGTAACATCATCTTTGTATAGATACTCCCTCGGGAATTTGGGCTCATGGATTTTAAATGTCTGAGGGAGTGGCACTCGTCTGACAAGACGTTGCAATCATCATGTGACGGACACGTCGCACACTGTCCGGCGGCAATGTCTGGTGTGGACGTGTGTTAAAAGCACTCAGATGTCTTCGCGTCTTTCTGTGCTTCTTCCAGACAAATCAACCCCACGTGCACATCGTGACCACTGCCACGCAAACGGGACTCTGATGAACGGCGAGTGTCCTGCGCCGTATAACTGGACCTCCACTGCTGTTGTGGGCCAAGGTTATTTAACCAAAGGCTAAGGGTGAAGTAACCCTGACAGAAACCTCTAGAGGAGCTTAGGCCCTGTAAGCTGCGGCATATATGACCCACCGGCGTGTGGAATATGCTCTGGTGCCCAGCAACCTAAGTTCCAGTCATGGATCAAATAGCATGGTGAGTGGAGAGGGCTCTGTAAGCCGTAGTGAAGGCAACCTCCCTAGGAGAAGGAAAACCCTGATATAAAACCTGCGATGACTGCTGCATCCAATCATGTTGACTTGCTCTTCTTTTTGGATCAATGTGGCAGTTGTTTAGAGAGTGGGATTGTCTCGGTGCAAAGTCTTTCCCCACTATAACAATCCTCATGCACAGTCATTGCTTGATATAAATTAGATACACTTTTTACCATCTCGTGTATCTTTATACAAAAAAGGTTGATTGTCAATGTTCCAAAGCGAATTTGCTGCCATCATGTATATATATATATATATATATATATATATATATATATATATATGTCTCGCAAAAACTTGTGACAGAGGCGAAAGATCCTGACAAGATCGGTATGATTTTGAAGCTCGATCTCGAACGACAAATATCGAAAAGTTGGTTAAAAACATTAATTCCTTCATCCTAAACTGGCCGGTTTTGTACAAGGAGGGGTCGATTTTTTGCCACTTTTGCAAGTCATCGTGTTGGTTGGATTGACTTTACCTAATTTTAATGTTCCTAACTTCCGGTCGCGTCATGGAGCATTAGTAAGACATCAGATTTTCTTTCACTTATAACACCTCTCTTCTGGCTGTCTACTGTTTTTTTTTTATTCCTTCACCACTCGGGGTTCCTTACTACACCACCTACACACATCCGGACAACGCAGGGTCCCTCCGCCTACTAACACTTTTTAACACCTCTCTCCACCTGGACATCCAACTGTTATTTTAAACCCCCCCACCACACACACACACACCTCTCCACACGCGGACGACGCCGGGTACCCCCGTTAGTCTATTAAAATCGAAACCGAAATCAAAACTTATGAAGAATTCTAAATAAAATTATTTATAAAAAATAGATGACTTAAGTGTCATCAGCTATAATCGAAACCGAAACCAAAACTCATGAAGAATTCTTGGTAAAATTATTTATGACAAGAAATGGAAGTACATAACAATTAAACGACCCGGATGTAAGCGTTATACAGAAAATAACACACACGCTATCGTATTAATATATAGATTGCCTTTGCAAATTCACTTTCTGCTTCAAAAATCTAAATCGAGCTTAATAAATGGCCCCACAGGTCATATTTTTTTTTCTAATGTTTATATATATGTGTTGAGTAATTCAAATCAGTGTTTGGTTTGATAACAAATAATTAGTGTTACGTAACCAAACTTAATATGTTGGAGTTACATGACATAAATATAATCGCATTTATTAATGAATGTAATTAATGCATAATATATTTGCGCAAGACAGAGAGAGGGGGCGGGATAGATTGATGGAGGCGTGCAAACGATTAGGAAAACAGAAAAAACAGTAGGAATAAATGTAACATGAAAGCGTGGACGGCCTTTGAGGAGCCAGTTTCACAGCAAGTCAATGAAAACGGGGAAAAACGACAATGATTGGTTGCCGCAGCCAATATAATCCCTCCCAACTACTTCTTTGGGTTAAATTATCCATTATGATAATACGTGTTGTGTATATCTATATTTATGTTCTGTCTGAAACAGGTCATTAATTTAAGCATGGGAAAAAATATTCGAGTCACTTCTTTTAGAGTTATTGTCGGTAATTTCGAATGTATAGTCGCTTATTATTTTTATGATATCCACCAGTGAATCCAGGAAGTCTGTGAATTATGCACGCAACTAATTCGCCGCTCTATTCTCAATTCACAAATTGGGCTCAAATTTAATTTTACTTTAAGGGGCTTATAATTTTTTTTTTTTTTCCAATAAATATTAATGGTTTTATATCTACAGACATCAGTGGTTCATTTTAGGCAATCATTACTGCTGACCGCAATATATATATGTGTGTGTGTGTGTGTGTGTGTGTGTGTGTGTGTGTGTGTGTGTGTGTGTGTGTGTGTGTGTGAACGTGCGTGTGAACGTGTGTGTGTCTGTGTATGTGTATGTGTGTGTCTATGTACATTTCCCTACGCAATAACTGTCAATTTTTAGTCTACAGACTCGAAATTTGATATACATGGTACTGAGATTTGGGAAAATCGATGTGATCGGGTTTCGGCCAGAAATTTGGTTGTTAAGGGGTCAAAGTTCAACGATTTGACCTTTGAGAACTCTACCAAACTCCTCAGACAATTTTGGGTCTAAACACTTGACATTTTAGATATTGGTTCCTTGGACATGGATTTAACTTAATAACTTGATTTGAGCCCAAAACAATAAATTTTAAGAGGCCATAATAGGGGTCAAAGTTTAAAAACAAATTGACCTCTGCGGTCTCTTCCAAATTACTCAGACAATTTCTGGTCTAAATATTTGAAATTTTACATAAAGGGTATTCGTAGATAGGGCAAACTTTTTCATCAGTTTGAGTCGAAGATTTTTAGTTACCAATATATAAATGTATGTATGTATGGCTGTTTGCATGTCTGCCTTAAACTTTCAATAGAGGCGACGGAGTTTACCAAGATCAGCATCGTTTTAAAATCCGACTTTTCATACGACAAATATCGAAAAATTGGTTAATAACATTAATATCTTCCCCTTCAACTAGGCACTTTTCTACAGGGAGGGGGTCACATTTTTCGCCGATATTTTTTTAAGTTATCCATCCTTTAGATTGTCTAACCTTAATTTAAAAAAATGTCGCTTCCGGTTTGGCGGTGGTCGTAACAGCATAAACGTTATGTTTTACCCCGTTCTTTTCTTCCTTTGCGTAACGGGTTCGAGCCTGTCTTTCTACTACCACTTTTTCTTTTGCTCAACATACACATCCAAACACCGGGGCAACGCCGGGCTGAAATGCTAGTATATATATATATATATTTGTGGAAATATACTTTATTTCCTTATGATATATACCAATCCTTATTTACTAAGCTCAATGTAATTACAGAGCAATATAATGAATGAACGACAAAAGTCTATATTAAAAAGTTCATGATTTTAACCATCTTACAATTTATTTCTTTAATTCAGTTGACATTTACAATTCTTGACAGTATCTGTTTCGTAGCACAAAATCAATCACTTAATTCATTATATATATATATATATATATATATATATATATATATATATATATATATATATGAGGGAGAGAGTGACCGTTTTTGCTGGAAGACGTTTGGGGGAGGGAAAACGAGTCCGATTCTGCAATGTTAATAATTTTTATTTATAAGTCAAACTTTGTTTAATTTCTATTTCAATCATACATTTCGTATTTTTCGGTATTTTTCCAAACACCTAATTTCTATTTAAACCATGTTTTCTATTAAAAAATAAGAATAAAACAATAAACACATCAAGTTTTATTATACATGTGAAACTTCGAAATGAGATATCCGGGAAATATAATTGCCCTCTATATAAAAGCACAACTAATCTAGGTAAAGAAGAACAGTAATCTATATTATATATCTCTTAGTCTGTTTGTTCAACTTTATCGGAAACTACTAGTCCGATTTGACTGAAATATCGTATTAACATTTGTTATAACAACGGAATAACTATTATTGTATCCGTTCAATGCGCAGTTGGAGATTAATAGAGATTAGAATTGAATACAAAAATGAGCACAAATTTAACCATATTCAACCGTAGGCATAAGGCATTCATTCTAAGTCAAAGGTTTATAACCAGGGCAAGGGCAACAGCATATTCTTTTCATTGTTTTGACTCTCGGGTGTGTATCCGTTGATATCTTATATGCTTTTACATTCAGTGATGTGGTTTTCGGTTGATTAACTGTGTCTAACTGTGTCGGATATATATTCGAGAGTCAAAACAATAATAAGAATATGCTGTTGTCATAGCCCTAGTTATAACTATTGCCCGTTTTTAACGGGCTAAAATGTTTAGTTCGTTCATAATTTCCTAATTAAAGAATAAAGGATGATTTTGTTTAATTATTGTAGACGCAAAAAGGTAAACTTTACAATTTCCTGGGTGCACCGAAAATTATTATATGGAAGTTCTTTATTACGTGCCCTGTGATTGATTGAAGAAGAATTAATCACAGGCCATTATTTATAACAACGGCTGCATCCTACGTAAGAGTTTTTGAAAGTTTCTTTTGTAGCAGCAGCAAGAGCGACATTCGCAATTTCAGATTTTGAATATCTTTGATTTGTAAACTCTGTGCTGATTGGTGATAGCAATCAATTTCCCTTCGGACTTGCCCAATTAGAAATAATCTCCCTGGTGAGCTGAGCACGTGCAAGGGTTTATTGAACGGTTAAACGCACGGCAACTCTTTCTCGCCCTTATCCGCTCTCGGTATGTAACGTTACACACGTTTACACACGTGTTAGCATGTATGGACCGTCGTAAAGAAAAGAAAGACATTTATTTACAGGTTCTTTCCAGAATAATGCCTTGTCTCTTGTTAAAATGTTCTCTCGAACTCCAATCTGCTTAACAAGACTCTGCGGTGTCAAACATGAGGTACTCCGTTCCTGTCCGGACATGCTTGGCATGCGTCTTTTCCTATCGCTCTTGGGCCACTTGTGTAACACGTCTATCTGTGTCCCCTAGAACATCGATCTGTGTACACGTTCTTCTTTTATTTTCCTTTTTCCTCGCTGCGACACATCACACACTGTTCGGTTATTTGCATACACCTGCTGCTGCTGCTGCTGCTGCTGCTATACTCACATGCGCGCTCTGTTACAGGGAGAGACAACATATTTTTCTCTTGGGACTCAACAGAACCAAACCGAGCTTTTGACCTTGGATTCAACGACGAGACAAAGTATCCATTATGGCTATCCCACATACATGAACCCTTTTTATGTCCAATTGAACTGCATAAATTTTCATCTCCATACACATGAACTACTACTACTACTACTACTACTACTAACCCTCTTCTTTTTTTCTTCTATATTCTTATAACGAAGATAATCAATAAAGTTGTTATAAATGTTAGAATGGACGTATAACGTTACACCCGCGTGTAACGTTACACCCATATTTACTCACGTGTAACCATGTAGACACTCAGAACCCAACACGTTGTAGACGCCGTCGCAAGAAAGATAAAGACAAAGAAAAGGAAAGAAATTCAACTCGCCATTTCCCGTTGAAACGACATTTATTTCCGGGTACTTTCTAGAATAAAACGTGATCGTGATACTCGGTCTATGCACCTGTTTTTCTTTTTATCGTTTTCTTCTTTTTCCTTGCCGCGACGTCACTTCGCACACGGCTCATTCATTTGCATACAGCTGACATACGCGCGACCGCGCTCTGTTATATACGTTTGCCATCACTTATTCTACACTTTCTTCTTTTTCCTTCCTCGTTCGATCGAGTGGACACAGAAATGGGAGCCTTTGTTTAGCAGACATTTAGCATGCCATACTGTATGTAGTTTACCTAACCTCAAATCCCTTATTCGAATTAAGTATTTTTGAATCTTCCTAAGTCTACATAGTACAAAAGAGATATTAACAAGACGAAACTACACTTTAGTTCGCAAACATACAAGCGTTTTCCAGGCAACATATTTATTCCCCCCGTCATTCCTTTGTTGAACGTTATATAAAAGCACGATATAACTACATTGTTGTTTGTTATTTTCTCTTGCCACCTCACTTGTTTTGTTAACCTTGTTTTTTATACAACAGATTACTTAAAAATTAAAAACGTACGTCTGAAAATGAAACAACGGTTAAATACCATCCTTTTGTGAAATCTACTCTTTTCTCCTTTTCATACTTTCTTTCTTTTAAGTTACATAAAATCTCAATATAACTACATCTTTGTTTGTTCTTTCTTACCACGCTTTGTCAGCCTTGTTTCCCTATACAGCGAACTCGATATTTTATCCTATATTTGAACGGGGGAAAATCACAGTATTTTACAAAAGAAAATTTTATTTGCATTTTGCAGAAAAAAAAGTAAAAACAAAATATTGTTTCCGTTGCCCAAAATAAAAACAACCTTATTTAATTTTGTTAGAAGTCTAACCCCTTTCTTGGCACTTTGCAAGAAAAAAGTTATTTTATTATTAAGGCGTTACGTAGTTGCCTTGAGAAATAAAATAATTGGTGTTAAAAAGATAGTTCCAAAAGTAAAGCTTCCTTCTTTTTAACTAAACAAGTTGAAGAGCTACGAATACGGGAGTGATACTATTAAAACAAGCAACCTTTTGTGATTCAAGATTTATTTTCCTACATAGTCACCACCATTCTCAATGCCCTTTTGCCAGGAATTCAATGAAGTATCTCTGCTTTTGACGAACGTCAGTGACAAGGGTTATTTTGTTAGAATTCCATACCGTCAATGACTGCAACAGAGAGATAAAACCCAGATCATGGATGCATAAATTCAGTCATCATAGCAATGCAATTTGCAATGCCCTCTGACCCATTCGGGCGAAAACAAAAATAGGAGGCATTACTTTTCGAACACCCCTTATATTTGCTTAAAATTACCTTTGGTTTTCCGTTACTATTTTTCTATTTTTGTGCTTTGTGGAGCTATTTGTCCTTTAACGTTTGCTCCTTAAAAATGTTTTTTTTTTTTTCAAATTAACGCTTTATTATTTATGTAAAATTACGTTAACGTTCGCTCGGTGTTAGTCCAAAATAGTCCATTTCGTTCTTGTGACATGATGAACGATTTTATAACTTGTAAAGAGATCAATTTTATTAGCGATACTTAAGAAAAATTAACGTCCACCGTAGATATTATGCTAAGTATTTCCTTAATATTTCCTATTACATGAGGCAACAAGATGTGGTTAGTAAATGGATGATGTATATTGACTTTCAATAAGTTTCCAGATGTTTTTCGTAAGGGCATTTTTATTGATAGTACATACATAAAACTCTAGCCCCTTCGAAGTAATCTCCTCCGGTTTCAATATGCTTGTTGTTTCGTTCCAACAACTTGTGGAAAGACCCATGGAATCCTTCCTGTGAGAGCGTGTCAGTAACCCTCGTCACAGCCTTTTTCATCTCCTCAATTGTTTCATAACGACAGCCTCTAAGGTTTTCCTTGAGCTTAGGGAATAACCAAGAGTCATAGGGAGCAAGTTCTGTACTATAGGGAAAGTGGGGAACTGTTTTAATGCCCATCTTAGTAAAATAGTTTGTGACAAGGATGGAGTACTCTTGAGACAAACTTCGCACAAATCTTCCCAATCTTCAGTCCTCGCGAATAATTGTGTGAACAGTTCCAACACTGACATCAAACTGTGCACTTATTGTCTCTGTAGACACACGACGGTCATTATCCATGAAATTCTTTATTTGGCTTATAAACTCTGGTGTTCGGACTTCCTTGCCAGATGTAGCATCAGTACTCCATTCTAGAACGAACGAGGCCTTAATACAGGTAGAGAATTACATCGGCATTGAAATACCTACTGGAGCGGTAGAATAACGTAACTATTTTTCCAGCGACCTTGGCAACGGATTTGATGTACGTGTTCCATTTCAGATCAGGTTTACAGGTCAGACCCAGAAGCTTGTCAAAACATGGAGCCTCACCAAGACGAGAACCATTAACTTCAATTGATGCCAGACGAGGTCAGAGGATGGATGGTGGAAAGATAGAAGTTTGGTTTTAGATGCATTAAAATGAACCAGTCACCCTTTTCCCCTATGACATCACGTACTCAAAATTAGAGGAGAGACAATCAGAGAGATCACTGTCATTTACGGCGTTTGAAGAGTTGCCATAGATGGCAGTGCGATCAGCATAAATATCTAAATAAGAATGTGATTTGGAGAGGTCATTGATGAAGATCAGAAAGAGAGTTGAACCCAGGATGGAACCCTGAGGGACGCTAACAT
Organism: Euprymna scolopes; assembly: GCF_053919585.1. Classification (NCBI taxonomy): domain Eukaryota; kingdom Metazoa; phylum Mollusca; class Cephalopoda; order Sepiida; family Sepiolidae; genus Euprymna; species Euprymna scolopes. The sequence goes on from NC_136490.1 coordinate 145,495,892, forward strand.
TAATACTATGAGTTTCTGATTTCTGTCCATCAATCACTACCCTTATAAATCTATGAGAGATAAATGATTTAATAATTGAGAATACATTTCCAGCTGTACCATAGCTAGAGATCTTGTGAAGACCTTTATGCTATACCCAATCAAGGACCTTTGATATGTCAAGAGCAATTACAATTACGGGAAATAGTTCTCGTTGAAGCTTTTTAAGCACTACAATCAGAATGCCATCAGTGCCAGTTGCTTTATGGAGTCAAGGCTTTTGATAAGTTTGGCAACATCACGCACAGATGTTTGTATAACGCATAGCGTGTTTTCAGACACAGGAGGAAATAAGTGGGTAGACATCCCTGATTGCATAGGGTGGAATTAGCTGCAAATGTTTAGCAAAGAGTTTCGTTTTGTCTGATGTTGATGAGATTATCTCAGATCCATTGATAATGGTTCCGATAGAAGACATGCTTCGGTTCAGAGCCCTGTTTGTTATTTGCCAAGATTCATGAGAACCAAGCCACTGCTCAGCTACTTTGGACTTGACGCACTGAGCATACTTTGTTGCTCTTTTGCTGTTTTCGTCTCAGTATATTTCGTTGAAAGCAACGAAAAAAAATTTTTTCTGTGAGCAATGGCATCAGCACATTCTGGAGAGATCCAAATCTGCCTGTTAAGATTTTGCTGGAATTTTTTTGAAGGGCATGAAGCGGTCTATACCTACAATTAGCAATTCCATCAAAATTGATACTATAGGGGACACATTCATTTTAAACATGGACCGCAGAGGTATATCTGATATAAATGTACAGAAGCTATTCCCGTCAGCCATAGAGTATCGATATATTATTCGATGAAGAAGTACATCTGAGGACTTATTACATTTTGTTTTTATCTTAACTGAGACAACTGAGTGGTCGAAGAATCACAGTGGAGACAGAACAGAGGATGAACACAGCTATAGGCAAGTTGTACGAAAAAGGTCGAGGAGACTCGCATACTGACTATCAATGGCTGGCACACGGGTGGGTTCGTGAACAAGGTGTTAGGTTATAAGCAATGGAAAAATCGTGACGAAACCTCCCGTCATCATCTGTCTTGTTTAAGTGGGTTAACTATTCCACATTGTGAACATTGAAGTCTCTACAGATATGAATGTTAGCCGAGGGATGAGCAAACAGAATGTGGTCAATTTTCTCAGATATGCTCTTAAAGTTAGCAATTTCACTGTTGTGGGAACGATAGAGGACAGATATAAACGCAGTGCCGTAAGCAAGTGCAATCCGAAAGCACATATATGGCAATTTAGGATCTTCTCCAGAGATGTCCCTATCACATAGAAAGCCATCTCTTATGTAGGCATATATTCTATCCCCATGGTGATCTTGGGGGTCAGATATTGATGTAAAGTTAGTATTTTTTATCACGAACTCATCTAGAGAAACAATCGGTCCAATTACAATTTCGCACAGAAACAATGAGTCTGGTTTGGTCTCCTGTAGTAGTAGTAGTAGTAGTAGTAGTAATTATTATCATTATTATTATTATTATTATTATTATTATTATTAGCAGCAGCAGCAACCCCAATTTAACAAAAATAATTTAGCCCAATCCCTACCAGTGAAAATGACTATTAAAAAAAATATTCATTTGTTTTTTTTGTGGGAGGGGCTTTTAGCCTATTATAAACTAGAGGAATCTGTACTTCTCGAACGGTTTTAATTTTCCGTTGTCAAAGTGACATTTTTACGTATTTATTCATTTTTGCCATTTTTACCGGTGCCATTTTTACCTAAATTCGTTTCCGATATCAACGTTTCCTACCTGTTCAGGTGCTTTTATCCATGGTCATATACTAACGAGATTACGCACGTATACTTATTTCTATTTCGAGTGCCTCTGTTTTTGTGGAGTGGGATTTTACCCCATATTAAAATCAGATTGCCCATATTCACCTTTGCCCTCGTAGGAAGTAGAAGAAGTAGGGGCACAGTTATGTCGTCTAGGACAAAGGGCATCTGAAGAAGGTCGGGATCTACAACGGTCGAAACGGAATATGTACATGAACACAAATACAGAGACAACAGTCCGAGACGTGTACATAATAATATAAAAGAAAGACGCGCTTCTTTTTCTGTGACCCAGAAAGTTTTACTGTAAATCTATCTTGAAACACACACTCACATACACACAAGGTATTTTGTCCACAAGATGTTTCATTTTTTCCTGTATTGTGTTGAACTTAAGCAATGAAACATTTAAAAAGCAAAAGATAATATCATAATGTGCTCCTAAAAGTCATTTAATGTTGCCCGCGCCAATAAAACATCTCCTACTTTTAATAACAGAAGATTAAAAAGGCATAAACACGACCATAAAAAAGCTCCTTCTGTTCTCCCGCCGCCATCTCGTTCTTTTTACTTTCCAGATTAGAAACGTTTGTTGCCGATGGAATTGCTTCAATCTCGGATTGTCAATTCCGACAAGGATGTATTCTTCTCTTTATTTCGGGGGATGCGTCCTCGTATCTCAACGAGGGGCCTTGTCCGTCGGTTGCTCGTTTTTGAGGGAGCATTTTTGATCGTTACATGTATAACTATAGACATCAAACCGAAAAAACTGCGCATATATATATATATATATATATATATATATATATATATATATATATATAAGCGAAAATGTATGTATGTATGTATGTATGTGTGTTCGCTTTTTCTGTATGTCAACAAAAGGCTTTTTTCAGAGAAGCGGTCGCTCGCTTCACAACTTTTTAAAACTTTTTATATCAAATATAAATCGTAATATCTCACAGTTAACAACAAAGTTCGCCTGTCTATTTAATTTGCTCGATTTCGGGAAAATAAATATTCAATATTTGTCGCTCGCCGCATGTGGGTTAGTCTTTTTCCTATGAAATCTTGGGGGGGGGCTGCGTTCAGCAGTAAATGAATACTATCCCGCAGTCAAACTTGACCTCATTAAAACGGGCACCTGCTAAATCCAAGTAATTAAATAAATTGAAACGTGTTTCCGTTAGCATCTCGCGGTGGGGCAATGGTTAACGTCGCACTTTTTTTTTCACACTTTAATTTACAACTTTGCCTCAACGGTTCGGGTTCGATCCTCATACTTACTTTTTTACCCTCCCCCCACACACACACACCTCCAAACACCCGGGCAACGCCGGGTACCCCTCGCTAGTATATATATATAAACAAAGAAATGTTACTATAGGCAAGATAAGTTACTCTTTCATATACCTGGATAAGGTTTGTGTGCGTTTTAACTTATTTTAAAACCTTTTTTTTTTTAACTTTGAAACACAAGTAGTGCTGAGTCGCCATGTTAGATTGAGAACAAAATGGCTGACATGAGACGGTCATTTAGGCAAACTCGGTAATCACTTCAAATTAGACAATGAAAAATATATTGAAATACACCACTAATTTCGACCGATCTATTGAAGGATTCCATCTAAATTCTTCCATGCCTCTTGACCTCAAGCAAGGCTCAGCTGAAATATAAACTAATTAAAGACTTTCGGCAGGCGAATTTTCGTATTTTATTATTTCCTTAACTGTGGCGCTGTTGTTTTAACCAACTGCAACCTATACCCAACTCCGTAAATCACTTAAATAAAAACATTTATTTTTGTTATATAAGAGTTTGTTGCCTTCATATTGTAGGTGTTGGTCTTACAGTTCATGTGAAGACCAAGCCTCTATACCTTTACATGTGGGCCGATTGTTATGAAAACTGACCAGAAAAATACTTTCCGACCAGTTACAAACATCGTTATATATTCACTCCATGTTTCACAATCCACCTGATTAAATATACTATTATCCTCGAATGGCCTTTAGGACTTGATAAGCGATGACACGTTAGCAAAATTACCTTGTTTTTTTTAATATGTCATTCATTTTGTATGGATGAGATGATTCTATTATTGGCATTAGTTTCCATGATACCTTTCTGGTTATAATTCCTTCATAAAAAAAACAAAGTACTTACAGAAGAAACTACGTGAAGGTTGCCAACATACTAAGTGATGGTGTTTATATGGACGAACTAGATTCGAACTTGACACGCCCAGGTTTGCGCTAAAAAATGCCACGATCGAATGAATCATTTAAATTATATTTATAAGAGAATAACCTATACTTCTACAAAGTAACCATTCACCAATGTATGGAGAATTGTTGTCGCATCTTGGCTGGTGCATTTAACATTGGCTTCTCACTTTTAGATAATGTCCAAAAAAGTCTCAAATCTAAAAGGTTCCGCACTAACGGCCAAGCTCCAACCTCTGTCTCATCGCCGCAATGCTGCATGCCTACGCCTGTTTTACAATTACTTTAATGGAATTTGCTCTGATGAACTAATAAAACGTGCCCCCTTGACGTGCTTACTCCTGACTTACCCAACAAGCAAACCCCCCCTCTCTACTCTTGATGGCCAACAATGCCAGAGAGTCATCTATTCTTATATTGTCTTCCCTCAGACTGCTAGTGTTTAGAATTCCCTCCCTGTTTCCTGCTTCCCAGACTGTACTGACATGTTATGTGAACAGAACAGACATCGCGCTATTGAACTCTCCACAATCCCTTGTTAGACACGATCCCAAATAGTAGTCTCTTAAGTCCAAATGACAATATGCCTTGCTTGAGGGGAAAAAGAATTTTTAAAGAGCAGATGCTTTGATATATATATATATATATATATATATATATATAGTAATTTATAAAATATATATGGCGATTAAGCTACACTGAATATCAGTGTAGCTTAATCGCCATATATATTTTATAAATTACTAACTAGCTCTACCTACGTATTAAGCACTTTTGAAGTAAATACTTAAAATTTCCGCATAAATCTATACTTTCGTATATTAATTTTATGTGAGTAAATTAAGTAGTTATATATATATATATATATATATATATATATATATATATATATATATATATATAATAAAGCAAGGCGGAAAATATTCGCCTAATCATTGTGAAAAATAGGAAATAAAAATAAGTATTTGTATGTAATTTTTACAATCTTTTGTGTAAGTTATCATTTCATGCGTTGGAGGATGGTTTGGAAATATTAGATTTTGAAGAAAGTTCGTGCGGAATTTTTAATTTTGATTTCAAGTAAGTTTTTCTAATCATCCACAACCACCATAACCATGAGCACCTGTATTGGCATAGGCAATCCACAACTTTTGTAGATGCTTTTGTAGCGAGGTGTTCTTTCTTCGGGGTGAGGGCGCTGGCCCCATGCCTAACCTTCCCAGAAGGTACATACAGCGCCTAGCCTTCCCAAATGATCACCCATCTGGTACTGGCCAAGCTCAACGTTGCTTAACTTCGTGGTGAGAACCAGTATGTCAACGTAATTGTGACGTACGTTTCCTAATATTACCTGCACTTTATATATCATTTCAAATAGGATTTTCGCCATATCTAATAATTTAAATTACAATCGTTTTAAAACAATTGTCTTCTTTTACGAACGTTGAATACAAGATTTAAAAAAAAAAAAGCAAATTTGCACAATTTTCTTATTTCAATTACAGCCCGGCCGCAAAGCTGCTGAAACAGCGCGCGATATCAACGAGAAATTTAGCCCAGGAACCACTACTGAATGCACAGCGCCATGGTGGTTTAAGAAATTTCGTGGCGGCGCCGAGAGTCTTGCAGATAATAAGCGTAGTGGTCGGCCATCGGATGTTGACAACGACCAATTAAGAACCTTAGTTGAAGCCTATCCACGCATAACTGTTAGAGCACTTGCTTCTAAATTGGACGTAACGTATACAATGATTTCCAACCACTTGAGAGAGATTGGAAAGACAAAAAAAACTTGATAAATAGGTGTGTAATGAATTTAACGACAACCAAAAGAAACGCGGTTATGAAGTGTTATCTTCCCTTCTTTTACGTAACAAGAACGACCCGTTTCTTGACCGGGTTGTGACATACGATGAAAAGTTGGTTCTTTACGTCAATCGACGACACTCAGCTCAATGGTTGGATGCTGACGAATCATCACGACACTTCCTGAAGTTGGAGTTGCAGCAAAAGAAGGTCATGCTGACTCTTTTGTGGTTTGTGACCGGTCTTATCCATTAGTTTTTTTAATGTAGGCGAAAATATTACGGCCTAGAAGTACTGTCAACAAATGGATGAAATGCATCAGAAACTTCGACAACATCACTCAGCATTAGTGAACAGAAAAGGACTAATTCTCCTCTACGACAATGCCTGACCGCAGGTTGCTAAACCGACCCTGAAGAAGTTGAACGAATTGGGCTACGAAACTGCCTCATCCTCCATACTCTCCAGACCTCTCACCTACCAACTACTACTTTTTCAAGCATCTCGACAACTTTCTGCATGAGAAATGCTTCAAAACCCTCAGCGATATCAAAACACCTTTAACGACTTCATCGCGACCAACCCGCAAGGTTTTTACGTTACTGGCATAAATACACTTGTTTTGCGTTGGTAACGTGTGTTGATTCTTATGGTGCTTGTTGCGATCAATAATAAATAGAGAACCAAACAATTGCTGTTTCAGATAAAACTAAGACAGAATAGAAAGAGAATGAAAGGAAAAGGGTAAAAATAAATAAAAGTATAATGAAAAATGGAAGAAAAGGGTAGAATGCAATTTGAAAACCTCAAAGAAATATTTCATTTTCATTGTAGTAGACTGGAAATCAATGTGCGAGACAAACGAACGTAATAAGTTATTCCTTTCTATTTTTTTCTTTTTTTCTTTCGGTTTACTCTTTCTTGTTTTCTTTTTAGTCGGATTTTTACATCAAAATAAGATTCCGACGAAAACTAAAGAGCAAATGGTTTTGATTGCTTCGATTTTTTCTCAACTTTGAGATTCCCTACCTTCATCACTTCAAAAGAAAACCGTTTATTCACTGAGATGCGTGAACTGAAAATATTTTCCAACCTATTTGCAAGCTCTAAAACTAACAATCCTGTGTGAAATACAACAAGCCTATAAAACAGTGACTTAAACGGAAATTCAGAGTCTTTCCGGGGACAGCTGCGACACGACGCGCCTTATTCGACTCGATATCAACAACGCACATCCTAATAGACTAAAAAAAGCACCTTCCTGAAATGCATTTAAGCCTGCTGCTTTATCTCCAGTGAATACAGGGTCCAGAAAGTAAACTCAGACACAGATACACACAACGGAACATTGAAATGAAATTACTGGCTTTTGATATCAGAATCACTAGTGGATTTGACTTCAAATAAACCAAACACACGCTATCCTCAGAATCGCTTTCGTTACTTGATGATAGCTGCGTCCATATCACTAGTCAATCTTTAACGTAACAAGGCACCCCATCAATTCGCACAGTATGATCACCTCAGTAACTCCTGCAGTCTCAAATTTTATCGTGCCCTTGCTGCGTAGGTTTTTAACCCAAACAACATCTCCGTTTTTATGTCTCCGTCCCATTAGCTCTGATTCAAGAAACTAGTTAGTTTCAGAATTTTGTTCGGATATAATATTTGTGTAGTGCATTAGCTGGCGCCCTGATCGCTGTGGTAGTTGTGACTGGTTCGTTTCAACCCAAGCTTTAGAACGCCTCGTGTTACGTCACAACTACGGAAGAACTACAAAGACCGTGCTCTTCGTCGTAAGAATAAAAAGAAAAGAAAACATGAAACGATAGAAAGGAAGAAATGTGGTAGAAAGACAAACATCAAAAGTGTATAAAAGAAAAAAGAAAGAAAAGGACGACGAGGTGAAAGAAAAAACGATTTATTCATTTAACGACTACAAAAAAAATCTCCCTAAACATCGATTGTTATGACAAATAACACCTTATCATCCTTCAAACTACTTGTTTAACATTCACGGGCAACATGAATTGGAACAAATACACTGAAGATATTGCCAAGGCTGCTACAAAGAATGTAGGCTTCCTCTATCGTGCTAGAAAATTACTCCCACTATTCGTCCATGAATGACATATGGTTGCCACAGCCGGTCTGGTGATTCTACGACGAGTCTCACACTTTTATACAACGTCCAAAAAAGAATCTAAAATCTAATTGGTTCCGCACTATCGATCAAGCTTCAACCTCTGTCTCATCGTGGAAATGCTGCATTCCGTTGTCTGTTTTTACAAACACTTTGATTGGATATGCCCTGATGAACTCATAGCACGTGTCCTCTCGACGTATATATACTCGTCTAACTCGACAAACAGCAAAATCACACCTCTTCACTCCTGATCTCCCTAGATGCTAGAACGCCTTTTACCTTAATAGTTTCTTATCTTGAATTGATAGACTTTGGAATTCCTCCGTGTTTCCTGCTTTCTTGACTGTAGTAACAAAGAAGTTTCAATGTAATGTGAATAAACATTTCGCTGTTCAGCTCTTTACAGACCCCTATTATACATGACCCCAAATAATAGCCTTTATGTTGAAGTGGCAATATGCCTTGTTTGGAGTGAAAAGGAGTAAGAAACAGGGGGAGGGGGAGATAAAGAGGAAAGAAAGAAAAGGCGAAAGACTAAATTGATCAAACTCTAGAAATTTCACACGCTGAAAATGGCCTTGTTTCTAACTTTGCTCTCGTGTGGAAACAAGTAGATAGAGGAATATGTTCATTACCGTTTTTACTTTTGTCTTTTTATTTTCGTTTTATTTTCTTTGTTGTTTTTATATATAATAGCTAATCAATAAGTAAAATATAAACAAGTCAACGGCTTGATTCGAAACCCAGTCACACAAACGTAAAACAGATATCTTAACCATTGCATTATTGAGTACTACACAAACCTACTTAATCTATTAAAAACCGGTAACTCTTGAAAATTCATCTCCGTTCAAATCTGATAAATAATAATAAAAAAAAAAATATCGGTACTCATGCAGAGAGTGATCCGTGCTGAAATAATAACGTTATTATTTTAAAAGCCATTCTTAACATGGGGAGGGTGTTTTGTACCTATTCTGTGCTTTAACCTTACAATTAATTTTTAAAAAAAACATAAAACTTTAATTAAACGTGGAAATACGATTTAAAAAATATCACGGATCACTCTCTGCATTAGCACCAAACTATCATTTTAAATCGCGAATTTTTTTTTAATTAAAATAATTATTGAAAAATTATATACATAACACTTATTTCTATCTCTGACTTGAATCTGCAGCTATCGTTTTCAGCCAATGAATTCATTGGATTTCAATTTGCCCAAAGCTTCTTTTATTATTGAGTTTTATGCCGCCATTTTGTTTGGATTTTACTTGTAACGCAACGAGAACCGACACACTATAGCCACTACGTAAGTTTTTGTTCCTTCTTTACTTGATGTGATGCAAAGTTCGTATGAATATATTGGCCCGTTTCAAGTAAAAAAACAAAAAATCAGTATATAGTTAAAACAATTACAAAGTACCATCTAGTAGCGACGAGTTATATCTGGCTTCTTTGAACGAACTCGATGCCATTTTGTATTCGTGAATAGTAGTTGTTTTAAGACGCAAATCATTTTTGTAATAATTTATTTAAATTAACTGCACTTAGCTGATAAAACGAATCTAAAATGGGTTCTAATGCACTTACTGATCCGCGCTATTTTTTTAAATCGTATTTCGACGTTTGATTAAAGTTTTATTATTTTTTTATTGAATTGTAAGGTTAAAATACAGAATATGTACAAAACACCCTCCCCATGTTAAGAATGACTTTTTAAATAATAACGTTATCATTTCAGCACGGGTCAATAAGTGCACGAGTACCAATGTCTTAATATATAAAAACTACTTGTCAACTGTTTTTATTTCTTCCCGTCATACGGTATGTACATCAAAGTAACTTCGTGGAAATCGTGGGTACATAAATGAAGAAGTACCGAGTTGTTTTTTTTTTTTTTTTGGTAAATGTTTAGTTTACCGACCCCTCAGCATTCACCTCTAATTTGTCGACTTTTAAAAGTTTTCGGATACGCTGAGAATGAATATTGCATTTATTTTTTGCGCAAACACATACTTGAAGACCTTCAGTATCTAACGTAATCCTTATCATTTTTAATTGCGGCCATCATGTTTTCCAATAATGAAAAAACGCCAAAAGAAGTTAAATATGCAACATGTAACTGGAATCCCCCACTCCCCATCACCGCCGTTGCCGCAAAAGTAAAGTTTATTGGAGGGGAGTGTGGTAAATTCCAAGAAATCTTAAGCGAAAAGAAAGAACATAAAGAAAAAAAAAAACACAAATTAAAAATAGTATTTAAAGTAATATATATTAAAATAAATTAAAAGGTAAATATTACCTTTCGCTATAACAGAACACTGACCACTACTTTGTTTTTTAGGGATATTTGATGTTGCTGGCCACAAATCTGATAATCAAATCCGTCGCAAATTTACGGTTTGCAAGGTATTAACCCCTTTTAATTGATCTAAACCAAAAAAAATTTTTTTCACGAGCTGTTTATAAAAGCATATTTTATGTTTTTCGTTCTCTTTTTCGGGGGGGTATTCAAATATAGAACTTGTGTAGTTTAAAACTGCAGAAACACCTGTTAAACTACACAAGTTCTATATTTGAATACCCTCCCCCCCCCGAAAAGAGAACGAAAAACAAAATATGCTTTTGAAAACCGCTCGTGAAAACTTACTAACAGCAATATTTCTACTCTTAAATGAGGTGAAAACTTTTTAGTATTCAAGCAGAGAGTGATCCGTGCTGAAATAATGTTATTATTTAAAAAGCCATTCTTAACATGGGGAGGGTTTTTTGTACATATTTTGTACTTTAACCTTACAATTGAATAAAAAAAAAACATAAAACTTCAATGAAACGTGGAAATACGATTTAAAAAATAGCGCGGATCACTCTGCATTAGCACCAACTTTTTATTTTATGAAAAATATTTCTTGTCATTTAAAATGTCCGCCATGTGTTCATGCACCTTGTGAAACGTCAAGTGACTACGCGCATTTTAGTAAGAAAGTAAAAAAAAAAATGAATATAATTAAGAAAGTGAAAAAAAGATTGTCCGTTTCGATATCGTGAAGCGGAAAAATATCCGGAAGGGTGGAGGTGGGGGTCATTTCACCATTGAAGCCGAAAAATGTTTTGAGGGCCATCTTTTGGCTCTTTTGAGCGGTTTTTCCTAAATGGGAAACAAGATGGCCGCCAGCAAATCCAATAGTGATTACGTTGGATACTGAATGTCTTCAAATATGGATAACTGCGCGTTTGCGCAAAAAAATAAATGCGATATTCGTTCTCAGCGTACCCGAAAACCTACTACGGTCGACAAATTAGAGGTGAATGCCGAGGGGTCGGTAAACTAAAAAAATAAAAAAAACGTTTTTTCAAAAATTTTTTTTTTTTTTTTTGTCATTCAAAGGTTTTTAAAGGTTTTTAAAAAAAAAAAAAGTAATTTTAGGTATTTAGCAGAGAAGCCAATAAACAACTATACGAAAAATATATACAATAAATAAATGTTACCGTAGCCAATAAAAGTTAATGTTATACCTATTTGGCTCGATTGTTTTGAATTTCAGTTTTTGTTGCTCTTTATTTGATCTCAAAAATTCAGTTTTTCCGAACGAGTTTGAAAAAAAAATGGCGCCATCTTCTTTGGAAAACAAGCCTCGTTTCTGGCTTCAAGATTTACCGGTGTTCTAAATTTTTTGGTACTTTTTTTTACGAGAGTAGCCAGCGTAGTATAAACACCTCAACCTCCACATGTTAAGAACGGCTTTCAGAATAAACATCTCCAACCTCGAAAGATGTTCTTAACATGGAGAGGTTGGGATGTTAATACTACGCGGGGTACTCTCGTAAAAAAATTAAAAAAGTACCTTAAAAAAATTCAAAACGGGGCTTGCGTTCCAAAAAAGACGCGACCATTTTTTTTTTTTTTTTTTTTTTTTCAAATCCGCTCGGAAAAAACTGAATTTTTTAGATAAAATAAAGAGCAATAAAAACTACTTGAAAATCAAAACAAAGTATGTATAAAATTAACTTTTATTGGCTACAGTAACATTTATTTGTGTGTGCGTGTGTGTTATATTTCGTATAGTCGTTTGTTAGCTTCTCTGCTAAATACCCCAGCGGGGCAACATAAGTGCACAAGTACCCGCCATTGTTGCTCCAGCTATTTACGAGAAACCCGGTTTGAAAAATGAAACAGTTACGACACTAGTAAATGCAATGCACTCGGTGTATCAGAACGCCATTAAAAATGCCGTGTATGAACTTGAATAATTCAACTTACTATCTTTCGAAGCTTATAAATACTTGAAAAATGTAATGCAAACCCTTTTTTTTTCAATCAAAGGAGCAAAGACCAAATTTTTAAAAGATAGCAGGTTTAATAGCAAATTATGCAATATTTGTTTTTTTTAATCAGTTTTCTTTAAAAAAAAGATTTAAAGAAAATCAACGAAATTTTACTTACTTCGATTATAAAAAATATATATAAATTCTATAAAATCACTTACCTATAAAAAATACTATTCAATGAGTATTTCCATTGTTCATTGTTAAGAATTAATCCATATTTATACATATATTCCATGTCTTTTTTTAAATAAAATACTTTTTTAAACAAGGATTAAAAAACGCGAACTCAGATGTTTTTCACTGTTCAAATAAACGGCGACAAACGTCTAATTTTTTCCCCCAGTTTATCTTACGGTAGCTTCGACGCGCCACAATTAATGTCTCTTTCTATTGAGTGCTGTAAATCAAAATTAGTATTTTGGGGCCACCGTAGATGAAAAATTAACACATTCACTTATTAGTTTTTGCCTTTTAAAAAAAAAACCCACTCTACCGTTTTTTTCTATTCTCTTAATGAAATACATGATTTTTTGATTAATATATTTTATTTCTTTATCGAGTGAATTTTTTTTTAAATATCTAAAAAGAAAACATTGAATCAAATAGAAAAAATTGTCGTCAGTGTCCGATATTTACTTGATAATCTAAGCATAACATGAGCTTTCGGTTAGAAAAAACATCGTGGTTTTTAAAAAAAGCTTTTATACTTTGGACTTTACAGGTAAATTTCTAAAAACTACTTCCTTTTTTTTCTTTTTTTTTTAATTCAATTATTTTATTTATTGATCTTTTATCGTCAATGTGTGATATATAAAACATTGGTGAGTAAATTAATTATTTAAATTTTAATAGACATTTCAAAATGGGGGGGGTGAATTAAAAAAAAAACGTTTGTCTAAAATATTATATTCGGTTTATTTGAAAGCGCATACAATTTCACATTGACCCTGAAAATATCGTAAAAATTGAACTAATAGAAAAATTTTGATAGATTTTTCAAGTTTAAAAATTGAAAAAAAAATTAACTCATAAAATTTAATTGATTTCATACGTAAAAAATGGCTACATGAACGCGCGCACGCACTTTGTAAACACTGTTTGTTTTTTTTAAATAAAAAAATATTTCTATTACTTTTAAAGCAACTTTAATAGTTTATTTTGGAAGTGTATTCCATAAAGAAAATAAACAACCCACTTTTAAAAACACAAATTACGAGTTTATGTTTTATTCGCAGTTTTGTGTTAGGAGTGTCAAAAATTCCCCCAAAATTCTGATACACCTAGCAATGCACCAATACCGTTAAAATATAAAGGTTTTGAGAGTTACATTTACATATTATTTGTTCATAAATATATAAATTGAATCACGCTGATATAAAGCTAAGGTGATAATGTACTTACTAATCCGCGCTATTTTCTAAATCGTATTTCCAAGTTTAATTAAAGTTTTATGTTTTGTTTTTTTTTAATATTGTAAGGTTAAAGTACAGAATAGGAACAAAACACTCCCCCTCCCCATGTTAAGAATGGCTTTTTAAATAATAACGTTATTTCAGCACGGGGTCAATAAGTGCATGAGTACCAAAATTAAAGTAAGTTTATCGTAAAGTATCCTTATATTAAGGAGTTTCTAAATAATAACGTTATTTTTTTTATTATTAACATGAAAAAGGTGGCTTTAACTATTTTGTTCTTTTTTTATATTTTTATTTAAACGATGTTTTATTTAAAAAAGAAAAAAAACTGGTTCATTTAAAACAATGTTCGAATTTTAAAAAAAAAAAAAAAAAAGGCCGGGGATAATTCCGGCAAAGCGGTAAAAACTGAATTCAACATTCTTTGCAGATTAGAAAGACGATATTACGTCTAGGAAAAATACCTAACTTAGTCGGCTAAATTGTCTCAAAGGTACCGAGATAATATTGGGCGCCAAAGGGGCTTTAAATTAATAAGAAAATTAATGAGTTCATCTCGTAGGAAAGTTTTTCTCGGAGTAACATTTTCAGTTGAAATGTGCCTACGCTCACGGGTTAAAATTCAAATCCACTAATGAGAAAGGCTGTAATTAAAGACAATGTTTTAAACTAATCAACCAAATGAAGTGATACGATTCAAGCCGTGTTATTTCTCACAATACTCACCTTTGCTGAAAGTTGAAAATTCCTGTTGTTGTTATGGCGCCTGGAAGTGCAAAGTATGTAAAATTATAAATGTTTCTTATTGTTTAAATGTATAAAGTACTCTCTCTCTCTCTCTCTCTCTCTCTCTCTCTCTCTCTGCGCGGATGTTACATTCTACATTCCCCTCTTGCAAATACCGAAAAAAAAACGCGATTATTGACTAGTTTTAAACGTCTGAGATTATATACAGTACGAAATGTTTCCCAAACACTTTCTAAAGACACTCTTACTCATAAATACAATATTAATATGGTAATATTGCATGCAATTACGTATTTCAATAATTTAATAATAATATAAACACATTTTAATTTTGCATTGCAAAAATATTTTAATAAAAAAAAAAATGTAAGTTCAGGAAGACAGTAACAGCACATAGCATAGTTCATCCATACTGTATTACTGTACTGTAAAGTCGTTTTCTGTGCTTATAACATCTGTATTAGAATTGACAGAAAGTGGAACAAATTAAAAGGTAAACTTAGATAAATACAGTACGCACAGTTCAGGTAATAATATTACTGTACAATTCAATAATAATAATATGCAATTCAAAACATTAATACACGGTGATAAAAATATGCACTATACATACAGTGTATAATTATAAAAAAATACTGTATTGCAGTAATATAGTTATAAAAAAATACTGTATTGCAGTAATATAGTTATAAAAAAATACTGTATTGCAGTAATATAGTTATAAAAAAATACTGTATTGCAGTAATATAGTTATAAAAAATACTGTATTGCAGTAATATAGTTATAAAAAAATACTGTATTGCAGTAATATAGTTATAAAAAAATACTGTATTGCAGTAATATAGTTATAAAAAATATTGTATTGCAGTAATATAGTTATTAAAAAATACTGTATTGCAGTAATATAGTTATTAAAAAATACTGTATTGCAGTAATATAGTTATTAAAAAATACTGTATTGTAGTACTATAGTTATAAAAAAAATAGGTTTCTTTTCCAGGGCAATTGCTCGTGACATATCAAAGGCCTTCGACAAAGTATGGCATAAAGGCCTACTTCACAAGATTTTCAGCTACGGTATAACTGGAAATGTTCTCTCTATTATTAAATCACTTCTCTCTGATAGGCTCATAAGAGTAGTGGTTGATGGACAAAAATCAGAGGCCCAGAGTATTAATGCTGGAGTCCCTCAAGGGTCCACCCTTGGCCCAACTCTCTTCCTGATCTACATCAATGATCTCCCAAAACACATACTTAAATCATATACTGATGACACGACCATCTACGGCAACACATCAAAGGCTGTAATTGACAAAGCTCTCTCTGATTCTCTCTCCTCTGATCTCGAGCGCATGGTTCTGTGGGGGAAGACATGGCTGGTTACTTTTAATACATCTAAAACCAAACTCCTATTTTTATATCATCAACGCTCTGATCCCCATCTGGCATCAATTGAGATGGATGGCTCTCGTCTAGGAGAAGCCCATGTTTTGACAAGCTTCTGGGCTTGACCTTCACTCCTGATCTGAAATGGAACACGTACATTAAGTCTGTTGCTAAGGTCACCGGAAAGATGGTGGGATCCTTCTATCGCTCCAGAAGATATCTCACTACTGATGCAATTCTCTATCTATATAAAAGCCAAGTACGTCCAAGAATGGAATACTGCTGCCATATCTGGGCAGGAGCTGCTAAAAACAGCCTATCCTGCCTTGGCAGAGTACAACATAGACTTCGTGGCTTAGTGGGGGATGCCCTTTTCTCTTCCCTGCAACCTCTCTCCCAGAAGAGACGTTGCAAGCCTTTGTTTTATCGTTATTTCCATTGCAGGTGCTCGTCTGAACTCCAATCTTTGGCTCTCCCTCGCCAATCTTTTACGAAAAACACCCATCTAGCTGAACCCACTGTCAAAAACTTTCCTCAGTCTTTATCTATGCTTAAATCAAAACGTATATTCCATGAACAACGCTTCTTTCTTAGAAGTGCACGCCTGTGGAACTCTGTTCTGTCTGCCTGCTTCCCACCTGACTACAACTTGGATGTCTGTAAGTCCAACGTTAACAAATTCCTGATGAACCGCCCCATTAAGTAGACACTTTATTAAATCTCCACACTAACCTACTGTATTTACAATAACCCTTATCCCTGAGTGGCTTCCGGGCCTTGATAAGTGGTGACCACTTTGTAAAAAAAAAAAAAAAGTTTTAGTTTTATAAGGAAAAGTACTTTTTGGCAATTAATGGGAATTCGTAGGCATTGCAACATAGATTTTGCAAGTTTAAATTATTGTTCAGCTGTCTATTTTATTCTGGAGTTAGTTTTCGAAGTGGCAGGCAAGACGGTCTCTCCTCGGTTTCTCATAAAACGTGATTTTTTTTTTTTAATATTTTTGTTTTGTCACAAGTACGTACAACATAGACTTTTCTTTTTTTATATGGGTGAATTCTGGACAAGAACCTTTTTTCTTTTTTTTTTTTTTTTTTAGAGAGAGAGTGGTTAGCAGAAATGAATGTTTGACCTTTATTTAATTCCCAATGGGAGATTTGAAACGGAGCTATAAGAATTACCAAATAAAAGGCCTCATACTGGCACATGAGAATCTTCCATTCATAGTTCCTTCAGCAAAAATAACAGCCACAGTGCCCAGCATGTCTCATATCATATCCAGTCAAGCATCTCCTAATCGAGTGCAGTGACCTCATGTTAAAAAGACAAAGTTGTGAAAATATAAGGAATATGAAAGAACTATTTGAAGATATCAAAGTAGATGTAATACTATCCTTCTTAAAAGCAATAATTCTGTATTCAAAAATTACTGAAGCTTTTTATGCACTTTCACATTAGACTTATGTTTTGCTAATAATAATAAGTCACTCAAGGATATGGTTTAATTAGATGAATGATGAAGAATATGATAAGAGGATTGAAAATGATATATGAAGTAAGACAAATTTTGGCTCCCCATGAGGATGGTCCACGACAAGCACTTGCTGACACTGGACTTGAAGACAATTTTCTTTAGCCTGCAATAAAGCAGTTCGATGTCAACGTGTTTAGCAGATGGGAAGTTTTTAGGAAAAAAAAAACTGATGCTAAATGAAACTTTCATGGGCAAGGTTTCTTACCTGAAACTGCCTGTTTGTGGAACACAATACCGTGAAGCTCTTCTCAGTTGATTACAACGCGGTCATTTTCAATTCCAATGTAAGCAAATTCTTGTTGAGCCGCCTTCTTAAATTAAATTCTGCCCAATCACCAATCCTAGCGGTGTCGTCTTGAAGTTCAGCAACATTGAGCCTGGTCAGTACTAAATGGGTGACCACTACTAGGTGCTGTATGTGCTCTCCATTTAACTTAGCATTGTTGCCAGTTGCCTAATCACCACTATCATTACCAATTGTCACAGTCTTGCTTCACCGTCCCCTTGGCAATCGTTTTTATCCCTGAATGACTTTCGCCTTGATAAGTGGTGATACCTTAATTAAAAAAAAACTTTTTAAACTCCTGTTATGAATGTCCGATCAAAATGAACCAAGAATTGAAGTTCAATCAAACAACGATAAAGAGGTGAACGAGTGAAATCGTATCTGTGTACCTAACAAATGAAATAAAGTTTTTTTAATTAATAAAATTGCAAAATTACAAATTAAATAAAGAAAAAAGTATTTTATTTATCTAGGAAAATTTCAGTAACTGTTTTTAATAACAATGAGAGTGTTAGGGGGCACGTGTTTACCCCTACCCCTCTCCCTCTCTCTCTCTCTCTGTCAATTTTTCTACAGAATTGATTTCGAAATATGAATGAAAATGATCTCTTTCTATTTCTAATCCTTTCAAATGCTTTGTGTGTTGCCAACTGACAATCTATTGAACTTGTATCCTTGAGAGGTTTCCGGCCGTGATGAGCACGCACACACACACACACACACACACACACACACACACACCACACACACACACATGTAAAAGATTTCCTAACCATGAAAAACAAATCAAAGAAATTACAATGTGATTTTAACAAAACGTTTCAATTTAGAAGTTATGTAATTATCAGTGACACACACGTTATCACCAAACTTTGCGGCAAAAACCGGATATGACACTAGTTTTGAGCTTCATTATGTGTTAAATTCATCCGCCTCCAATGTAGGTAACACATTAGGTATTACACATTAATAACTGGCATCTTTTAGGTAGGGTAGGTATTACACATTAATAACTGGCATCTTTTTTGGTATTTAGTTTCACATGACAAAATAATTATCGTTTTTAATCATACGAGTCTATATACGGCATAATCCTGCTGACACCTCGATTACCATCACATCACCGAAGTTAAGCAACAATAAGCCTGGCTAATACCAGATGGGTGACTATTTGGGAATATTGTGCGCTGTATAAGATAGTAAAACAGCACTACTGTCAAAGGAATAATTAGGCGCCTCCTTCCCTCCCCTAGTTTGTGGGAGACCCCTGAGCAAGGTTAAATACCCACTTCAGCCCCCCACCCACCCACGATTAGGATAATGTGAAGTCAGTGAAGTCATGGAAAGCAGGCGACTGATGTAATGCAGAAGCAGTCAGGAGTAATTTCGTTCATGGTTTCGTATCTCGTTGTACTGAGCAGAAAATCTTTTTGTGTACAATGGTCAGGGCACTCGTACAGTATGGTCACTGCTCGGACAGAAAGAAACTACAACCTACTGTCCGTACAACAGCAAATAAAGTTGCGACAGCACCTTAAACATTTTCGAGAGAACAGCGTGACTGTGATTGTGAATAATGAGCAACGTTAAGTCCATGAGAGTAATCCATTAACTTGACCTAAGCCAGGTATATTTTTCCCTCGGCACCAAAGTCAACAGTCTAGACTACTTTTTTAAACAACCTCTTCCCTGTTGACTGCGTCATGTTCCTGATCCTGAACGGTTATAGGAGGTTCACCCTCCCAGGCTTTGCCTTCTATCTAAGAGAAGGGATTAATATATTGCTAATCATCTGAGATGCCTCTTCTGGAAAATGCCGACAAAGCCGGCCAGACATTTTTTTTTTCCAGGCAAGTGTTCTCCTATTGGGCACTGGCTCTTTAATCACTTTTTGACACTTGTGTTGCATTATCCCACCATGCGAGGAAGATAAATACCGATCTCAACTGGAAAATATGAAGTTCTTTACTAAATCTGCAGATAAAGGAAAGTTCCAGGCAATCGGTTTTTAAAATATTATAGTGCTACGATATCTTTTTATAGAAATCATTCCATTCAATGCAGGAAACCACTTAACGTAAGGAGATTAAAAAATACCACTTCAAAGTCAAAACTACCAATGATAAATGTTAGATGGATAGATTCAAACCCACAAAACAACAATTATTTCTCCTTTGTCAGAAACGTTGCTCATAGAATGGTCAAAATAAACGAAACGAGTTAAGAGATTGTCAAAAAGTAAATCGGAGAAGGTGATCCTTTGTAAATGATCCTCACAGAAGTACCCCTGCTATGCAAAATGACAAAACGTTTTACTAGTTATTAAAAAGGGTGGAATCTATTCATGCCATTGTCTATTTGTATAAAAGATCTCTTTTTCTTATATTTCTTCTGGTGCTACCAAATCGGGCTGTCTGAAGATATTGGCTTTCTGCGACAAAATACACCGAACATTGATGCTTTTTGTTTTTCTTCTTCCTTTTTGAAGTATTTAAGTTTTTAACTGCTGAATATCGTTTTGTGCACAAAAAAAAAAAAATCTGTCGTTCTTTTCTCCCTCTGACACGTGAGTTAACCGTACAAAAAAGATAATCCGTAGTGCCCCCCCCCCTCTATTGACACGCGAAGTACGTACAAAATGACTCTGGATGAGCAAAAAAAAAAAATAAATAAATATTTCCTCCAATCAAAGAAATACAGGCTTTTTATATGCTCAAATTTGACATATGCAAATTAAGACTCAGTCGCATTTGAGCATATGTTGCCTTTTCATGTCCTATTGGTCAGGTTTCGAGTTTGGAGTATCGCACACACCACCCTTTGCCGCTTGTTTCCATGACTGTTGTTACACTTTTGCAAAACTTAACTGTGTTCTGCAAAACCAAAAACAAAAACAACCCATTTTTCCTTCTTTACATTCCCTCTTTCTCCTTCTACCTCCCTCACTTCCAGGG
Source organism: Euprymna scolopes (assembly GCF_053919585.1). Lineage (NCBI taxonomy): Eukaryota > Metazoa > Mollusca > Cephalopoda > Sepiida > Sepiolidae > Euprymna > Euprymna scolopes. The sequence goes on from NC_136490.1 coordinate 145,516,562, forward strand.
CGGTTTCCTAACTTAAAATGTACCAAACATTAATACTGTAAACCTTTTCCCTCTCCCATTGCAAAACTCATGTTCTGCAGGACAGGGAACAAAAACGACAAAATTCGCTATAAAACAACCAAACACTACAAACTAGCGATTGAAGAAATACAAATCTTCAACAAAATAACTTGATGCAACATGAATAACCCAAAAGGGTTGATGTACTATGAAACAAAATGACTTGATGCAACATGAATAACCCAAAAGGGTTGATGTACTATGAAACAAAATAACTTGATGCAACATGAATAACCCAAAAGGGTAGATGTACTATGAAACAAAATAACTTGATGCAACATGAATAACCCAAAAGGGTTGATGTACTATGAAACAAAATAACTTGATGCAACATGAATAACCCAAAAGGGTTGATGTACTATGAAACAAAATAACTTGATGCAACATGAATAACCCAAAAGGGTTGATGTACTATGAAACAAAATAACTTGATGCAACATGAATAACCCAAAAGGGTTGATGTACTATGAAACAAAATAACTTGATGCAACATGAATAACCCAAAAGGGTTGATGTACTATGAAACAAAATAACTTGATGCAACATGAATAACCCAAAAGGGTTGATGTACTATGAAACAAAATAACTTGATGCAACATGAATAACCCAAAAGGGTTGATGTACTATGAAACAAAACAACTTGATGCAACATGAATAACCCAAAAGGGTTGATGTACTATGAAACAAAATAACTTGATGCAACATGAATAACCCAAAAGGGTTGATGTACTATGAAACAAAATAACTTGATGCAACATGAATAACCCAAAAGGGTTGATGTACTATGAAACAAAATAACTTGATGCAACATGAATAACCCAAAAGGGTTGATGTACTATGAAACAAAATAACTTGATGCAACATGAATAACCCAAAAGGGTTGATGTACTATGAAACAAAATAACTTGATGCAACATGAATAACCCAAAAGGGTTGATGTACTATGAAACAAAATAACTTGATGCAACATGAATAACCCAAAAGGGTTGATGTACTATGAAACAAAATAACTTGATGCAACATGAATAACCCAAAAGGGTTGATGTACTATGAAACAAAATAACTTGATGCAACATGAATAACCCAAAAGGGTTGATGTACTATGAAACAAAATAACTTGATGCAACATGAATAACCCAAAAGGGTTGATGTACTATGAAACAAAATAACTTGATGCAACATGAATAACCCAAAAGGGTTAATGTACTATGAAACAAAATAACTTGATGCAACATGAATAACCCAAAAGGGTTAATGTACTATGAAACAAAATAACTTGATGCAACATGAATAACCCAAAAGGGTTGATGTACTATGAAACAAAATAACTTGATGCAACATGAATAACCCAAAAGGGTTGATGTACTATGAAACAAAATAACTTGATGCAACATGAATAACCCAAAAGGGTTGATGTACTATGAAACAAAATAACTTGATGCAACATGAATAACCCAAAAGGGTTGATGTACTATGAAACAAAATAACTTGATGCAACATGAATAACCCAAAAGGGTTGATGTACTATGAAACAAAATAACTTGATGCAACATGAATAACCCAAAAGGGTTAATGTACTATGAAACAAAATAACTTGATGCAACATGAATAACCCAAAAGGGTTAATGTACTATGAAACAAAATAACTTGATGCAACATGAATAACCCAAAAGGGTTGATGTACTATGAAACAAAATAACTTGATGCAACATGAATAACCCAAAAGGGTTAATGTACTATGAAACAAAATAACTTGATGCAACATGAATAACCCAAAAGGGTTGATGTACTATGAAACAAAATAACTTGATGCAACATGAATAACCCAAAAGGGTTGATGTACTATGAAACAAAATAACTTGATGCAACATGAATAACCCAAAAGGGTTGATGTACTATGAAACAAAAAAACTTGATGCAACATGAATAACCCAAAAGGGTTGATGTACTATGAAACAAAATAACTTGATGCAACATGAATAACCCAAAAGGGTTAATGTACTATGAAACAAAATAACTTGATGCAACATAAATAACCCAAAAGGGTTGATGTACTATGAAACAAAATAACTTGATGCAACATGAATAACCCAAAAGGGTTGATGTACTATGAAACAAAATAACTTGATGCAACATGAATAACCCAAAAGGGTTAATGTACTATGAAACAAAATAACTTGATGCAACATGAATAACCCAAAAGGGTTGATGTACTATGAAACAAAATAACTTGAGGCAACATGAATAACCCAAAAGGGTTGATGTACTATGAAACAAAATAACTTGATGCAACATGAATAACCCAAAAGGGTTGATGTACTATGAAACAAAATAACTTGATGCAACATGAATAACCCAAAAGGGTTGATGTACTATGAAACAAAATAACTTGATGCAACATGAATAACCCAAAAGGGTTGATGTACTATGAAACAAAATAACTTGATGCAACATGAATAACCCAAAAGGGTTAATGTACTATGAAACAAAATAACTTGATGCAACATGAATAACCCAAAAGGGTTAATGTACTATGAAACAAAAAAACTTGATGCAACATGAATAACCCAAAAGGGTTAATGTACTATGAAACAAAAAAACTTGATGCAACATGAATAACCCAAAAGGGTTGATGTACTATGAAACAAAATAACTTGATGCAACATGAATAACCCAAAAGGGTTGATGTACTATGAAACAAAATAACTTGATGCAACATGAATAACCCAAAAGGGTTGATGTACTATGAAACAAAATAACTTGATGCAACATGAATAACCCAAAAGGGTTGATGTACTATGAAACAAAATAACTTGATGCAACATGAATAACCCAAAAGGGTTGATGTACTATGAAACAAAATAACTTGATGCAACATGAATAACCCAAAAGGGTTGATGTACTATGAAACAAAATAACTTGATGCAACATGAATAACCCAAAAGGGTTGATGTACTATGAAACAAAATAACTTGATGCAACATGAATAACCCAAAAGGGTTGATGTACTATGAAACAAAATAACTTGATGCAACATGAATAACCCAAAAGGGTTGATGTACTATGAAACAAAATAACTTGATGCAACATGAATAACCCAAAAGGGTTGATGTACTATGAAACAAAATAACTTGATGCAACATGAATAACCCAAAAGGGTGAATGTATTATGAAACAAAATAACTTGATGCAACATGAATAACCCAAAAGGGTAGATGTACTATGAAACAAAATAACTTGATGCAACATGAATAACCCAAAAGGGTTGATGTACTATGAAACAAAATAACTTGATGCAACATGAATAACCCAAAAGGGTAGATGTACTATGAAACAAAATAACTTGATGCAACATGAATAACCCAAAAGGGTTGATGTACTATGAAACAAAATAACTTGATGCAACATGAATAACCCAAAAGGGTTGATGTACTATGAAACAAAATAACTTGATGCAACATGAATAACCCAAAAGGGTTGATGTACTATGAAACAAAATAACTTGATGCAACATGAATAACCCAAAAGGGTAGATGTACTATGAAACAAAATAACTTGATGCAACATGAATAACCCAAAAGGGTTGATGTACTATGAAACAAAATAACTTGATGCAACATGAATAACCCAAAAGGGTTAATGTACTATGAAACAAAATAACTTGATGCAACATGAATAACCCAAAAGGGTTGATGTACTATGAAACAAAATAACTTGATGCAACATAAATAACCCAAAAGGGTTGATGTACTATGAAACAAAATAACTTGATGCAACATGAATAACCCAAAAGGGTTGATGTACTATGAAACAAAATAACTTGATGCAACATGAATAACCCAAAAGGGTTGATGTACTATGAAACAAAATAACTTGATGCAACATGAATAACCCAAAAGGGTTGATGTACTATGAAACAAAATAACTTGATGCAACATGAATAACCCAAAAGGGTTGATGTACTATGAAACAAAATAACTTGATGCAACATGAATAACCCAAAAGGGTGAATGTATTATGAAACAAAATAACTTGATGCAACATGAATAACCCAAAAGGGTTGATGTACTATGAAACAAAATGACTAAAACAAACATCACAAAGAAATGCTTGAAGAACTTGAAACATAAAAACTTTATATATTTAAAAGGTCATGTTGGTGAGGCTCCAGAAGACACCAACTGCCCCTCTGCAGAGGGTAGAAGCCCTCAATGGGGCCATCTGTTAGCCATAAGTGGCGACCCACAATGCTCTAGAACAGGATTTTGGTTGCCGAGCACCCCCACGACCCGGATCCAAGTGGCCGTGAATTTGCAACACTCCACTTTAGCACTTACTTTGGCTAGATTTTTTTTTTTTTTTTTTTTTTACATGGTAGTCACCACTTATCAAGGCCCAGAAGCCACTCGGTGATAAGGGTTATTGCGTGTACAGTAATCAATGAGATAATATCGCGGTAATCGTTAGTAATGGAAATTTGATAAAGTGTCTTACTTAAGGGGGCGGTTTATCAGGAATTTGTTTATGTTGGACTTGAAGACATCCAAGTTGTAGTCAGGTGGGAAACAGGCAAACAGAAGAGAGTTCCACAGGCGTGCACTTCTAAGAAAGAAGTTTTGTTCATGGAATCTACGTTTTGATTTAGGCACAGATAAAGAGCGGGGAAAATTATTGACAGTGGTTTCAGCTAGACGGGTGTTTTTCGTGAAAGATTGGCAAGGGGGGACCAGAGATTGGAGCTCAGACGAACACTTGCCATGGAAATAACGATAAAACAAAGACGGGCTCGCAACGTCTCTTCTGTGAAAGAGAGGTTGCAGGGAAGAGAAAAGGGCATCTCCCACTAAGACACACAGTCTATTTTGTATTATGTCAAGGTAGGATAGGCTGTTTTTAGCAGCTCCTGTCCAGATGAGCTAATCGGTTAGACAGGATCAGCCCTAATAACTGTAAACCTTCACAAAAAGAGAAATACAAATACATCACACACAAACACATATACAAAATAAAATGTACCGATATTAGAAAGCAATAAGAAGGGCCAATCGGATAGTGAAGCCAAATGCTACCGAGAACATTCCTCTTTATTATACTTTGCTGGGGCCAAGGAAATAAGGAAATCGTCACATGTAACTACACTCACTGTTTGAGTATGTCATCATTGTATTGTATTCTTGGATGGTAGAGTTTCCCTCTACCAATATAGGACCGAGGAGGATGGGGAGCAAGGATGATGAAAGAAAATAATACTCCATATGGCGTCCAAAAATATCAAAAGATCCCATCCAGATTCAAACACAGAAAGTGAAGATAAAAATACAATCTTTCTTAGAATCGCAAGACAATAAATTACAAAAATAGCCCCATTCCTAATCAAAAAAATTATAAAGAAAAACTTAAACACAAAGCAAAATAAAAAAAATTCAAAAATTGGAACCGTACTTGTACAAGTATCTTCTAAAAATAGCGCAGAAAAAAATGTAACATGAACAAAGTTCCATGATGTAAACGTCAAAACCTACCATCACAAAACCCTCAACACCTTAAAAGGAATCATCGAATGTACAGAATTAAACAACTGCTCTCTAGCAAAAATAAAAACAAGCCTAAAAAAAAAAGTTATAGAAACCAAAAGAATTACAATAAAAAGAAACGAACAAATCAATAAACAATGAACACACACATGCAGATTAAACTTCAATACTCCCACCCTGCCCCAACTGAAATCAAAATTGGATATATTAACATTAAAGTAGAAACATATATCCCCAGACTACTTTGATGCCTAAACTACCAAAAATTTAACCACGACAAAGAATACTGCACCAGAAAAACAGTACACCCAAGATGTAGCAGTAATAAACACCAGAAAACATAATGCGCCAAAACTGTGATGAGAACTATTCAGCATACTCAACTCTCTGCTAGAACTGGATCAAAGAAAAACAATTCAAATATACAAAAAAAAAAAAAACCTTTACCGAAGTCAGAAAGATCATTGAATCAGTCTCCACAACAGAACCAGTTAGGTGCAACTAAAAGCCAACTAAAACAGAAAACGCAGAACTAAAGGGAATCACAACCCTTATAAAGATACTTCAATAACTATTTGAGGCATTGAGGTTCACCTTACGGTAACTACCATCCAACTCAAGCTGAACTTGAAAATGGCTCCCAAACAGCCAAAAGTAAAATTCCACTATACTTCAAAAACCGAACACAACATTCAAATAAAAAATCCACAGAAATTAACAAGACCCCAAAACCAAATGAACAAACGCCCTGGAAAGAGAAAAAATAGAAACGCTCACCAACCAAACGGAAAATAAATGAAAGATCCAAAAATGACGGATCCCGCTCCACGTCAAAAACAAGAACTACAGACCAGATTAAATTTAAAACCTTGCAAATAATAGAAATAGATGACATAACCTCAAACCTCCCACAATCAAATACAGTGGTACCTCTCTGCTCGACCATAATTCGTTCCAGATGTTTGTTCGAACAACAAAATGTTTGATAACCGAAACGATATTTCTCTTTCAAATTAACTGAAATATAATTAACTAGCAGTTCAGCCCAGCTTCGCTCAGGCCCTGTGTACTGGTCATAACTTTATGTGCATATATATATATATATATATATATATATATATACATTAAAAAGTTTGACTCGTGTCAAGGTAACCTACATCTAAAATTTCAAGTGTTTAGACCCAAAATTGGCGGAGGAGTTTGGAAGTCTGCAAAGGTCAACTCTTTCATCTTTGACCTCTTGGCAGCTAAATTTTTGCCCAAAAACTGATTTTAAAGCTTGCTGCGTGTCTGAATACCCTTTATGTAAAATTTCAAATGTTTAGACCCAACATTGGCTGAATTGTTTGCTAGAGACCGCAAAGGTCAAATATTTTGAACTTTGACCCCTTGACAGACAGATTTTCGGCCAAAAACCGATTAAAAAGCTTGCCCTATGTCTGAATACACTTTATGTAAAATTTCAAATCTTTAGACCAAAAATTGGCTGAGAAATTTGGAGATCGCAGAGGTCAAATTTTGTTTAACTTTGACCCCAGTTTTGACCCTTAACATTTACTGTTTTGGGTTCAAATAAAGTTAAAAAGTTTGGTCCATGTCCAAGTAACCTACATCTAAAATTTCAAATGTTTAGAGTCAAAATTGGCTCCACAATTCCTGAAGTTTCCACAGAAGCAGCCTCCTTTCGCTAGATTTTTTTTTTTTTTTTTTTTTTTTTACATCGTCAAACCCTTCAAATTCACATTCTGTAACACATTCAGAATCCACCGTCCTATAAGAAACATTAGACCGTACTTTATGAACAAGAATCATGCTGTAGATGATATTTAAATGATTTCTCCAGAAATCACCTAAGGTGAGTTCAGTGCCATTTGTTTGTTCATCTTCTGAACAAAAACTTTGTGTAAAGCTTCTTAAAATTAGCAATAACCTGCTGGTGCATTGGTTGAATTAAAGGTGTAGTATTAGCAGGCAAAAAAAACAGGATTTTTATGAAATCATATTTTCTGTGAAATCCGCTCTCAAAGATGGAAGATACGTAGGAGCATTATCCATTATGAAGAGGCATTGTTTAGGCATCATTTTCCTTTCCGAATATTTTTCGACAGTAGAGGCAAACAGTTGAAACCCTCATTCAGTAAAGAATTGCCTGTTCAACCAAACTTTAGTTTTCTCGCGACATAACGGCTAAATTACTTTGGATCACTTTGTGTGACTTGAAAGCCCGAGAATTCTCAGAATGATAGATAAGCAGTGGCTTCACCTTACACTCTCCGCTGACATTCGCACATAACATAGGTTTCTGTCCAGAAAGTGATTTCTCTTCTCGTGTAATGAAGGTCTTGTTTGGCATTTTCTTCTAAAATAACCCCGTTTCATCACAATTAAAAATCTGTTGAGGTAATACGCATTCTCTTTTACATAGTTTACAAACTTGACCTTGAACGCGTCTCCTGCACTCCGTGTTGGACAATGCTACGAATACCACTTCTCCTTTTGAATTTCTCAAACCATCCTCTGCTGGCTTTAAATTCAAATTTCTCATCACTTGTGAAAGGATTTAATTTCAATAAATCATTGTAAATATGTTTTGCTTTTTGGCACACAAGTTCCTCACGTACATTGTCTCCAGCTAATGCCAATTGCTTTATGTAAATAAAAGTTAACTTTTCTAATTCCTCTAGTAACTGTGTCTTTAGTTTAGTAATTGTAGTCTCATCTTTAGCTACATCACTAGCTTTAATAGAATTTGTATGCTTTAAAATAGTACTTATAGTTGATTTTGCTGTTTCATATTCCTTTACAAGTGCTAACACACGTATTCCTCTTTCAAATTTCTCTATCAGTTCCTTATTAAATTCGATTGTCGTTCGCGCAATTTTCCGTTTTTTGCTCGTTTTACTGCTTTTATTTCTCTTTTCTTTCTTTTTATACAATGGTAAAAGAATGTCCACTTCTTTTTTTTTTCTAAAGTCTTTACGCAACGCAAAACTGATTATTTGAACAACCAAGTTTGTTTTTGCGCAATTAATTACTGTCGTCCTGAGAAACGTTCTGCTAAGCTATTTTTATGTATTTTTATTTTTTTAATTACATTTTCACCCCAAACAAGGCACATTGCCACTTTGGTGTAGGGGGCTACTATCAGGGGCAACAACTACTGGGGCACTATGTAGGGATTTGGGCAGCAAGATGTCTGTTCACGTTGCACTTGAACTTCTGGACGTCAGTACAGTTGGGGAAGCAGGGACCTGGAATGGAATTCCAAAGTCTAGCGGTTCTGGGGAAGGAACTACTGGAGTAGAAAGATCTTGTACATCTAGAGATCTCTACAGTGCGGGAGTGGGATTTTGCAGCCTGTCGGGTCTGTCGAGGGTGTTCACGTCGTGGGGGCACAAGTGCTTGCAGTTCGTTAGAGCATTCACCATTAAAATACTTGTAGAACAGGCAGAGGGATGCAACGTTTCGTCGATGGGACAGAGGCTGAATCTTAGATATTTATTTTTGTTTTTTTACTTTTTGGACACCTCAAGGTCCTTTGTCGTCCCACGCAAAATAAGGGTCGACCGATCGAATTGCATCGTTCTGGTGCTACGATAATATGCAAAAAATAACTCGGACACCGTCTAGACTTTTGAAGGGATGCGATGATGCTGTTATAAATATAACTCTCATCACAATGTTCAGCGTGGTCGGAGTGGGGTTGGGTCGTCACACAACACTTCAAAAGTATCACAACGAATTACAACGTTCCATTGAGGAACAACGCTGCTTGTTTACATTCGAAGCGAAGCTGGTGGTTCGAACTCCGAAATTTCGTTCGACTACCATCAGTACTCAAATCCTTAAAGAACAAAAACTTAAATAACCCGCTACTCATCAACGTATTACAAAGAATACATACTTTTTCACAAAATAAAAATATCAAATTCTGTTGGGTCACTAGCAATTTTTGGAATTTCGGGGAACAAAAAAGCCGACATAGCTGCCAAAAACGCACTAAAACTCAATATAAGCAATATAAAAATTCCACACTCGAACTACAAACAAATAATTAATAATCTTATTACGATGAAATGGCAAGAACAATGGAATAACTGTCAAAATAACAAACTTTTCAAAATCAACCCCACAATAAAAGAATGGTTACCAGATTTCCGAAAAGGATGTAGAGATGAAGTGTTTTTGTATCGCATTCGCATAGAGTACACGATATAACCCACTCCTTTCTGCTAAAAAAAAAAAGAAGACTCTCCAAAATGTCTGTGCATGTCAAGAACTCTTTACGGTAAAACACTTTCTTTGGATTGTGGCGATTTCGCGCATATCCAGCAAAAACTATTGTACTGTCAACAATATGAAAAAACTATTTTAAAAAAATAAATTCTAACAAAATCTTAACATTTCTGAAAAAAGTAAATTTATACAAAAGAATATAATTTAAACTCCTTCCAACTTTACCTAAAAAAAATCACGTCCCCTAATGATCCAAAAAGGATGACTTGATTTACTGAATAAGTTAAAATATCTAATATAATATATAATATTTACTGAATAAGTTAAAATATCTAACCCCAGCCAAAAAAAAATCCAAATTGTGAAACTTTTCATTAAATATTCCCCCCCCCCCAAAAAAAAAATAAAGTTGATATCCCGTAAAACCAAACCAAGTTTACATTTCTCACTCCATATCAACCCCACGGTATTTGGTAAAAGGCAATAAATTCTCAATTGCGTTTATTCTGCATTTTATACAGCAAGAAATAGGAGTTTCATCGATCTTAAAAGTGGAAACATGAATTCCTCCTGTAACCTTAACATTAACCTTCCTTAACTATAACCTTAATCCTAACCCGACTTGCGTCTAAACAGGAGTTACAAAGATAGATAATTGGCATTTGCGCGTGATTAGTGGAGCTATTACTTACTCAAGAGGATGGAATCCATTCGTATGGTGGTTAAGTGGTTAGCAACATGGATTGACGACTTGAGTGTTCCATGTTCGAATCTAGTTCGTTTCACAAAATCATTTCCATTTAGGATGTTGACAACCTTAACGGGATCCCTCTTGTAAGTACTCGATATCTTTCAGGAAAATAAATTGACTAGAAAATTATCGGGGAAGCCAATGCCAACAATAGAATATTTGGATTCATACAATATGATGATGATTATTTTCATAGAACTATCGTTTCCTTTATAATTTTGCCTGCAAATAAACAAATAGCTGTTCATTCCGCGATGCGTTTCACAGTTGCGTTTATTCTGAATTTTATACATTATAACCTTAGCCATGTTTTAGACAGGAATCGAAAAAGTAAAGCAAAGCTCTTTTTTGTCTTATTGGCAAACGCAAACTACTCTTCTACGAAAGACTAAGGTTTCATGTGACAAAAACATAATTTTTTGTCGTCTATTGACGAGTGGTCAAATATCTTTTTACTGAGCGTAATAATGTGCCAAGTTCAAGAGGGTAGACGGTTAACTTGACCTCAGATGTACAAATATTAGATGGTCTTTTATAAACCTTCAAGAAAGTTGCGAACATAAGGCCTTTAAAATATCCCAGTGCTGCGAATTGTTCGGCAACATTTCTCTCAAATAAATTTTATAAAAAACTAAAAATGAAATAAAACGGTTTTCCCATGTCACGTTTCAATTGATCGTTTTAAACGCAGTGTTTCTTTTGCAGCAAGCACTCAAAAGAGGGTATTTTAGCTTGTTTTTTTTTTCTTCGTTTTTCTTTAAGCTTGAGCAACGGCAAGATAAGTCTGTGTTTTAACAGGCCGTGATCTGAAAACATTGCAGTTAAATGCCAGAAGGATGTTTTCACTTTGCTCTTTTGAAATATCCGAGTTTTTATTGCATCTCATGTTTCAATTATGCGGCTTCGCATCTCTATGGGAGGTTTTGTCGGTCGCTTGGTCGGTTGGACGTCAGTGTAAGACAATTATCCTCACTAAAGGAGAAAAAATAACAGCGGCATCATATCATATCCCTAAAATTGTTCAAGATAATAAAAATGAACATATTGTCTATGAAACAAGAGGAGTATAGACAAAATAACTATGGCTTAACTAAACATTTTAGCCCGTTCAGAATGAGCAAGACTCATAGCCTGTTGACTTAGAATGAGTACTTTATGCTAAATTAATGTTTAAATATATTCATATTTATGCTCATTTTTGCATTAAATCAGTGTGTCGAATGGATACTATAAGATTTAGTTCGCTGCACTTTATCATAATAAGGTCCATACAAAATTTCAGTCATATAGGCTCAGTAGTTTCCGAGAATATATATTAGGTTGAGAAGTTCTTGCGGAATTTTTCATTTTGATTTCAAATAAGTTTTCGTTATAATACGTTTAAGTTATATATCATTTTAAAGAGCGTTTTTCGCTCTATCTAACGGTTTAAATTACAATCGTTTTGAAACAATTGTCTTTTCAGAACATTGAATACAAGATGGAAACAAAAGCAAATTCGTACAATTTTCTTATTTCAATTTAACCTAGGCCGAAAAGCTGCTGAAACGGCTCGTTATATCAACGAGCGTTTGGCCCAGGAATCATGACTGAATGCACAGCACAATAGTGGTTTAAAAAATTTCGTGGCGGTGATGATGTTTGCAGATGATGAGCGTGGTGGTCGGCCATTGGATGTTGACCACGCACAACTGTTCGAGCACTTGCTTCTGAATTTGACGTAACGTATACGATGATTTCCAACCAATTGAGAAAGATTGAAAAGACTGGAAAACTTGATAAATGGGTACCTCACAAATTTAACGACAATCAAATGAAACGCCGTTATAAAGTGTTATCTCCCCTTCTTTTACGAAACCAGAACGACCCGTTTCTCGACCGGGTTGTGACTTGCGATGAAAAATGGGTTCTTTACGATAATTGGCGACGTTCAGTTCAGTGATTATACGCCGACAAAGCTCCACAACACTGTTTGAACCTAGAGTTGCACCAAAAGAAGTTCATACTGACTGTTCGGTGGTTTGCGATGGATCTCATTAATTCAGGGTTTGTTTTTTGGGGATTTTTTTTTATGCAGGCGAAAATATTTCGGTGGGGGAGCACTGTCAACAAATGAATGAAATGCATCAGAAACTCCGACAACAATACCCAGCATTAGTCAACAGAAAAAGCTCAATTTTCCTCTACGACTGCAAGTTGCTCAATCGACCCTACAGAAGTTGAACGAATTGGGCCACAAAACTGCCTCAACCGCCATACTTTCCAGATCGCTCATCTATCGCATCTTGACAACTTTATGCATAAGAAAGGCTTCAAAAACCTAAAAGGGTATCAAAAACGACTTCATCTTCACCAGAACGCAAGATTTTTTATGTTACTGTCATAAATACACTTGTTTTGCATTGGTAAAAAGTATGTTGATTCTGATGGTGCTTATTTCGATTAATAAATTTTTGTTTGGGCCGAGATATGTTTATCTGAATTTTAAAGTTAAAATCCCCATATATATATATAAATATATATATATATGTATATATATATATATATATATATATATATATATATATATATAATGTATATGGCGATTAAGCTACACTGAATATTCGGCGTTTCATCCACTCTAGAACTCCTCAGGCTTATGCGCGAATTCTGTGGTTCTTTATCGTTTTTATATGCTCCTCTTTTATTGAGATATTAGTTAGCCAATCAGCTTTCTAGTATCCACAGCGCCCCTTCCTATCAGCCAATGGGCATGCATTTTATCGGACAAAGGATCTGTTTTAAAACTAGGTTAGTGTTTTTTGGGCGTTTTTTTTTTTAACTTACAAAAAACAAATAGAAAATAAACAAATAAATAAATTAAATAAGCATGAATATACATAAACGATCACACATATATGTATGTATATATATATATGTATATATATATGTATGTACACATATATACATATTTATATATAAACTAACAATAAAATAATTTAAAAAAAAAAAACACTAACCTAGTTTTAAAACAGATCCTTTGTCCGATAAAATGCATGCCTATTGGCTGGTAGGAAGGGGCGCGGTGGATACTAGAAACTGATTGGCTAACTAAAATCTCAATAGAAGAGGAGCATATAAAAACGATGAACAACCACAGAATTCGCGCATAAGCCTGAGGAGTCCTAGAGTGGATGAAACGCCGAATATTCAGTGTAGCTTAATCGCCATATATATTTTATAAATTACTAACTAGCTCTATCTACGTATTGAGCACTTTTGAAGTAAATACTTACAGTTTACGTTTAAATCTATACTTTCGTATATTAATTTTATGTGAGTAAATTAAGTAGTTATATATATATATATATATATATATATATATATATATATATAGCACTATGTCTCTCTCTATCTGTCTCCATCTTATCAAACTCAATATCTTCCAAAACTAAAAGTCGCAAGGGGCTCTAGGAGCCTCAAATTATTGGATTTTTGTATTTTATAGGTCTTTAGTCGGTAAAAATAGTTTTTAAGAGGTCAAAAACTGGTTCAAAATTCAAAATGATCGGTTATACATTTTGTACATTCATTTTAGTTTATTTTTAATCAGTTCGTATGCGTGTCATATTTGTACAGTGGTAACGTCTCCAGCTTTTAACGCTAGTTTTTCTTTCGGTTTTGATTCTAGCTGATGGCACCTAAATAACTTTTTTCTTACTTTTGACAACACAACTCTATAAAAATATATACGAAATCTGGACAAATTAGAATATAATAGGTTTCTTGTGAGTATTGGGTGGAAACAAGTTTATTCTTTGCAGTATTGAATGCGACCATTCATTTTTGTCCCCATTCCACTAGATTAGAGGTCTTTCTCTAGTGTTTCTGCAATTTCCTTAGATAAATGTTCATTCGTTTTCCCCTCTTGCCTTTTATAGAGCATGGTGTCATTAGTAAATATACCCATCTCAGAGACAATCTTATCAAAGAGGTAATTTATGAATATTAAGAATAAACGACCAAGGATCGACCCCTTGTATCATATTGTTTGGATGTACGACCGTCGAGAACACCTGGGTTTTTCTCTTATTTAAGACAGATTTAATTATGTTAAGTATTCATCCAGTGATACCGCATGATCTGATTTTCCTGAGAATACCATTGTGCCATACATTGTCAAAAGCCTTAGATATAGCTAAGGCTACTGTCCTCCCCTCCTTTGTTCAGTGTATGGAATATATGTTCAGAAATTAGTTTGGATATCTACTGTAGAACAGGCTTGCCTAAATGTCTAATGTTGGTCGGTCAGAAGTTTAGCAACTGTAAGGTGATGGACTAGTGCATGGACTTAAATATTTTGGCGAAGAGAGTGAGGAGGCTAATGATGTGATAATTTAATGGGCCAGTTCTTTTGCCAGAATTCTTGTAAACTGGTATAGATTGGTGATCATTTTGGGGATACTAGGCGTTGTATGTGTTGAAAACAACTCTTGTATCTTCTATCACGGTTAGGCCATCATAGGTGAATAAACAAGAAATTGCCGAAAGAAATTATCGAATTTTTAGCAAAATGCGCAGTTACTTATCGATTTTTTTTCTTTTTTTGATATCGATTCTTCAACGCATCCCTATTTAATGATATATTAGCAATATTGGGATCACTAAAAGAAAATTTATTTTTCAAATATTTAAAAGTAGTTTTTTCGCAAAAATAATGAATATCTCTCTCTCTCTCTCTCTCTCTCTATATATATATATATATATATATATATATATATATATATATATATGCTAATCTGAAAGATAGTAATTATTATTAATATATTCATAACACAAAAGATGAAAAATAAAACACATGAAAAATTCGGATTTTCAACCTTAAAATCTGATACGTGTGCAGTTGTTTTTTTTATACACTCCTCACCCTCTCCACAATACAAAATATTTTCTCAGTTTTGGCTAATTATTTTAACCATATTTGTATCTAAAAATAAAGAAGGGGGCTGTAGTGTGTGTATGTATATATATATATATATATATATATATATATATATATATATATATATATATATATATCCACATCGATTATGAGAAAAGTACACCATTATAAATATCATTCTTTACTTAATAAGTGAAAATTTGGTATTAGTAGGATAATTACTTCATTTTGGTAGATTTTTTAAAGCGAGACTCTGTCAAAAAATACTTACTTCCTTCTTTCATATTGGTTGTGCCTATATTAAATAAATCAAATCGATTAAAAAATGTTATGATAATTATTATAAGTCCTTTTGTTGGTTGGTTCTTAATGACATATCGATCCTGTAAGGCCATTTAATGCTATAAAAGGTTATTTATTGTTGATCCTTGTGTATATTATTTGCAGTAATATTGGGTAGACTGGTTTCTTAACACTTATATAAACCTATTAAAATAGTCTGCATAGGTAGAGAATCATTCCTATATTTGAAACTTTGTTTTGTTTTTACTAAAGGTAATCGTGTACCAAGGTCTAACACCCACCCAAGCTGTTAATGAGTTTGTCAGGTGGACGGTTACAGATGTTAGATAATAACATGGTTAAAAATCAAATTATTATCTATCTATCGATTTATACGCTGATTGGGAACGCCACAATGTAACACACAGTCGTCACGAGTAGTAACGATGGTTGTAACTGGTTATATTTTTCTTGTGGAAATCATTTCAGACAAAGCATGAAACCATTTGATATACGAAGCTAAAAATGAAAAAAAAATATCACTTCAAGTTCAATGTGTTAGATAGATTTCTACACATAAAACAGCAATTATTTCCCTTTGTCAGAAACATCACTCATAGAATTTGAGAACTAAAGGTCAAAACAAGAAGCGAGAGTTAAATACAAACTATTAATATTGTTAATAGAAAATTAGTCAGTGGACAGATGGAGAAGCACACCAAAAGTGCGTAAGTATCACCAGTAGAAATTGTCCATAGGTCGACCGCTTAAGTTGGAAAAAATATTTTCACTCGTCTGTCACACTTGTGTGTACGCATCTGCATAAGGGGGTCTGTCCGTCAGTCTGTTACGCTTATTTTTGATATAACAATTTCATTACTAAACTTGCAGTTTGAACAGAGATTTCTGCAGTGTACATGTTCTCTTTTAATCTTAAACTGAACGTCATCAAACTCTTCGGATATATTTGTTTCCTCTCATTGATTACTGGTAAGATAAAACTAATCATGTTAATATAAGATAAAGTGGATATATTATACAAACGCGCCATTATGTGAAATGAGTGAAAGGTTTTGTTTTTAAAGCAAAGTTTCCAAATGCACGTAAAAAGGCAATGTGTTTAATGTCAAGACCTTCATTTATCATTTTGCAAAGATGTTGAAAAACCATGGATTAAAATTTCAATGTATTCATCAGTTTTCAGAACAAAGAAATGCAACAGAAAACCATTCGTCACTGTATAGCTACTCCCTCTCCCACCCCTCTCTCTCTCTCTCTCTCTCTCTCTCTCTCTCTCTCTCTCTCTCTCTCTCTCTCTCTCTCTCTCTCTCGCTCCCTGCCTTCCTTTGTGTGTGTATAATATATACTAGCACGCCGCCCGAATTTGCTCAGTCATAAAATACTCTTAAATATCATAGTTTAATTTGCACCGGCTCGTATTTATTATCCTAGATCCAATTCCTTATTGATTATTATAGTGTACCCAATATATAGTAGTTGATGACATCCAAGTCATATTTTTAAAAACTTTTGAAATCACTGCTATATATATCCGTACAATATAAAGTTTAAAAAAATATGACTGGTGTTATCAGCTAGAATCGCAAGCAAAACAGATAGCTCCCTCTAGCGTTATTGGTTACCATCTTAGCTAAGTCTATATACAAATGAAAACGTTAAAAATTAACATAGTTAAACGTATAAATGTATATTTACGCATGCGTAGAAATAACACTTTAAGTTGTCTTACACCTGTTAAGTTCAAATTTTTCAATTTTGACCGCTTAGCAGCTATTTTTACTGACTAATAAATCGAATTTGTTCTACAGGTCTGAATCTCCAGTTTCAAGCCAAGAATTGACAGTAGATTGGTAGACAAACCACTGTCAATAATTTCCCTCAATCTTTAACTGTGCCTAAATCAAAACATAGATTCCATGAACAAAGCTTTTTTCTTAAAACTGCACGCCTATGGAACTCTCTTCTGTTTGTCTGTTCCCCACCTTACTACAATTTGATTGTCTTCAAATGCAACATAAATAAATTATTGCTGAAACACCCCCTTAAGTAATTCGATCTACCAAATTTCCATTACTAACGACTACTACGATATTATCCAATTGATTACTGTACATTCAATTAACCTTATCCTCGAATGGCTTCATGGCTTTGATAAGTGGTGACTCCTATGTAAAAAAAACAAAAACGGACAGAAGGAATACTGTTGCCATATCTGGGCAGGAGCTGCTAAAAACAGCCTATCCTGCCTTGACAGAGTACAAAATAGACTTCGTGGCTTAGTGGGGGATGCCCTTTTCTCTACCCTGCAACCTCTCTCCCACAGAAGAGACATTGCGAGCCTATCCTTATTTATCGTTATTTCCATGGCAGGTGCTCGTCTGAACTCCAATCTCTGGTCCCCCCTCGCCAATCTTTCACGAAAAACACCCGTCTAGCTGAATCCACTGTCAAAACTTTCCCCCACTCTTTATCTGTGCTAAATCAAAACGTGGATTCCATGAACAAAGCTTCTTTCTTGGAACTGCACGCCTGTGGAACTCTGTTCCGTCTGCCTGCTTCCCACCGGACTACAACTTGGATGTGTTCAAGTCCAACGTTAAGAAATTCCTAATGAACCGCCCCCTTAAGTAAACATTTCATCAAATCTCCACACTAACGTAATGTACTTGCAATAACCCTTATCCCTGAGTGGCTTCCGGGCCTTGATAAGTGGTGATCACTGTGTAAAAAAAAAAAAAAAAAGGTCAATATTAGTGGCCTGGTAAAGCCACAGGGGCAACAACTGAAGCAGCAAAACTGAAGCTGGCTTGCAGAACATATATAGACTATATACAAATGTAGGCAATTTGGGCATATTTTTTGGTTTGAAAATAAAACTTCTTGTTTACCAATTGAAATTTGAACCATAGAGTATTCTTAAAACCCTCAAATACCTTGCAAATTTTCATGTAGTTTCGTCCCATAGAACAAAATATATGAGCATTTAAATATTCGATTTATTACCAATATAGATATATATATATATATATATATATATATTAGTGGCCTGGCAAAAAAAAAAAAAAAAAAAAAAAAAAAAAAAAAAAACGCAAAATTCATCCCGAAGCGGCGAAACTCAAGTGATGTGTCAGGACACTATATATACTAATGTCGGCAAATTTGAGCATATTTTATTGGTTTGAAAATATAGGGTTTTTTTTTACCAATTGTCATAAAAGTTTAACCATAGAATAGTATTATACTCTTCAAAAAGCCTTCAAATGTTCATGTAGTTTCGTTCCATAGAATCAGATATGAGCATTTTAATATCCAATTTGGCTGCAAGTATTAATATATATATATATATATATATATATATATATATATATATATATATATACACTTGTGCCCGATATTATTCATACCCCTCGGATCTTTGAGATTTCTATAATAATATTGCTCAAACCAGAAGGGAAACAATATTAAAGGGATTTCAAACAATAAATCAAGCATAGGCATTTAATTTAAACTCAACAAATAAATAAATTATGCAAGTTTGAAACATTATACAAAGAAAAACAATAATGGCACTAGTTCAAAATTATTCATACCTCTCTTAGTAATAGTCAATAGCATGCCCTTTATTCTTAATAACTGCCTGTAACCGTTTTGGATATTTATCAACAAGGTTTTTACAAGCATCAACACTGATTTTTGACCATTCTTCAATGCAGTAGTTCTCCAAATCCCTCAAATTTCTAGGTTTCCGCTTTTTAACCTCAGTTTTGAATATGTGCCAGAGGTTTTCGATAGGGTTCAGGTCGGGACTCTGGCTAGGCCATTCCAAAACATTAATTTGATTATCCTCAAACCATTTCTTGACTATTTTGGCAGTATGTTTTGGATCATTATCCTGTTTAAGGACCCAGTTTGGTCCTAAATGGAGCTTCTCCGCATCCTGTCTAATGTTTTTCTGGAGTATCTCCAAATATTGCTCCTTCTTCATGGTTCCATCTATCTTGACCAAACTTCCTGGACCACTAGCCGAAAAGGAGCCCCAAAACATTAGGCTACCACCACCATGATTCACCGTGGGTATGGTGTTCTTTGGGTTGTAAGCTTCTCCTTTCTTCCTCCAAACGTAAGAAGCATCCATATGGCCAAACAATTCAATTTTTGTTTCGTCAGTCCACAAAATACTTGAGAAAACGGACTCTGGAGAATTCACATGGGTCCTAGCAAACTTTAGACGTGCTGCAAGGTGTTTTCCGGTGTGCAATGGAGTCCTTCTTGGTCTTCTTCCTTTCAGACCATTTTCATGCAGAGTCCTTTTCAATGTTTGCCTTGATATTTTTATGCCAGAAGACTCCAGATTTTCTAAAATGTCCTTAGTAGTGGTGGTTGGATTTGCATTAACACTTCTTACAATATTCCTGGTGGCTCTAGCAGACAGTTTCCTTTTCCTTCCTCTACCAATCAAGTTGTTTGTTGTGTGGTGGCTCTGGAATATTTTGATGATGCTCTGTACTGTTGCTGTAGGGACCTCAAATTTCTTGGAAATTGATTTGTAACCTAAACCATCCTTATGTGAATTCACAATTTTAGTCCTAAGATCATTACTAAGCTCTTTTTTCTTCCCCATTCTAATAATTTTTATTCTTTTATTGGTTTTCAGTTGATATCATTTTAATTTCTGAAAAATGCAAAAAAACGAAATGAAATTAATCAAAGGTTGTATAAAAGCATTCAAAATAAGAATCAAACAGGAAACAAACAGTCAGAAACTCGATTAATACTGAAAAAATAAGGGGGTATGATTATTTTTGAACATTGCAGATTTTATAAATAGCTGTATATTTCTTTTATTACAAGTATCCCGAGATTTTAAAATGACGAAAATGATCAGAAGAGGTTTATTAAGAATATGTATCAATATGGACGTAAACAATAAATTCTTACAAAGTTACACCTAATAAACTCAATTTTCAAGGGGAGGTATGAATAATATCGGGCACAAGTGTGTATATATATATATATATATATATATATATATATATATATATATATATATATAATTTGAATTCATTCAAAACGTATCGCAAAAACAAATAAAATAACATCTACGTAAATCGCGATATATCCAAACAATCATGCGAGATGGTCCAGTGGTAAGAGTTTACGATTCTTACCATGAGGTCCTGATTTCGAATCTCGCTAGATTCAGCTACTCGGATGAGTCGTAGACGACGCAACATATGCCAGTGGATAATTATATTTAAAATATATATATATATATATATATATATATATATATATATATATATATATATATATATATGTATCATTCAAACATAGTAGTGTTTTGAATATATGGTTAAGTGACAGTTTTAGTCATTTAGAACTGCTTTAAAGCTTCACCGTCCACTCGTTGTTCGACCGAATTTTAAAATATTATTAGAGTTTATAGATCACCTTCTTAGCAATATATGAAAAAAAAAATTCAATTTTCGTTCAGTAAAACAAATGTTATGATGAATTTACTAATGTTCAAAATCGTAAAAAAACGTAAAGAGGTTAGCTTTGTTTTTATAACTGGTTTCTATAGCAACCACCTCGCTTCAGCGACTAATTCATCGGTCTTGCGAAAAGAGAAGTAAAAGTAAAACAGAAAGAATGAAAGGGAGATAATTGAAGGGCTTTTAGTGAAAACAGTAAATTATTACATATGTGTATGTTATGTTTATGGGGGCAAAAAAATTAAGACTGAAATTAAACAAAGAACAAGTGAATTTACTGAAAGCCTGGGAATATCATGGATTACAATAGAAAAATGCGAGCACAAAAAGTAATATGGTTAAGCTCAAACATGGAAAAGTAAAGGCCTAGTTGTTAAAACTGGAAAAGAAAAGGACAATATATTCTAGTAAAATCTATAAATTTATAACTTAAAATATTGCAGCATTAAGAATTTTTCTTATATTCAATTTATAACATTATATAATCAATTCGTAATGCTGCAATATTTTAAGTTATAAATTTATTATATTTTTACTATAATATCTTGCCCTTTTCTTTTCTAGTTTTAACAACTAGTCCTTAGTTTCTATGCTTATGCTTAACCCTATTGCTTTTCATGCTCGCATTTTTCTATTGTAATATTATATATATACATACATACACTAGCTGTATCCGGCCACGCGTTGCTGTGGCTGAGTTTGTTTAAATGAAACACAAAAAAAGACAAAATATATGTTTCTCAAGTTTGTTTTCAATATTTGTGGATACACAATATTTTGAGGTGTCCTTTTTTCTGTACAGATGTAAAGATTCTGATTTTTCGACTATAGAACACGCAACATATATTTCTCTATGTGAGAAGCAATCAGGATGTAGATGTAAGTCACACAAAAGTAAAAATTATTAAGGGTTACAGCAAACACAAAGCGAATTGAAAAATCGATGGAAAAATTGAAAAGAAAACTGCTTAAACATTAAACCAACAAATTTTAATTTAATTTTTTCAATATTTTCAGCAGATTATTATTGATTGGACACTCAGCTACCAGATTCTGCAAATTTTTTTAAATGCAAAAAATTTAATATTTAAAGATTTTTTAGGAGTCGCCCAGTTTCTAATATAACCTAAGTAGATATAGATTTTTGTGGTGGTTTCACGATGAACATTGTCATAACTTAGTGTATTAATGTAATGATTTAAGTAAAACTATTTAGGTTTGGATATAAATTCCTAAACTCATTTCATTCTAAATAATTTAGGTGACTGAAATAGGAATCTCATTAATCACTGCACACATATATACGTCAAATTCCAGTTGAATCTTTCGTTTCCTGAATAGAAAATACATGATCCACAATAATCGCTTGGCTGCTAATATCCATTTTCAATGAATAATTGACAGGAAAGCGACCACACTTGGTTAATTTAAATTAAATTCTTTGGATGAAAACCGATTAAAAAGTTTTCTACGTGTCTGAATAATCTATATACCAAAAATCTAGCATATATATCAAATATTCGTTGAGTATGTAGATTGAGAATTATCTTCACACATAGAAATCCTCTTGTCGTACATTTTGTTTCATTTATTGCATCACATGATTTGTCCTTCATCTTAATTTATTTCTTGTAAGAAAATGTTTACCGTTTTGAAAAGGAGATATTATTGAAAAGATAATTGAATTTGCAACATTTATTTTTTAAAATAGGATTTTGACACTTGTATTTTATTATTATGATATTGTTTTCTTGTTCAATTATTAATTGAACCAACCTGTTATAAAACTATAATTACGTTTGCTATGATAAGGTTTTTTTTAATCTGTATAAAATTATTATATGTAAACTAGTGGTCTCCATCAAATCGCTGTTTTAATACCTCATTGTAATACAGCTTCCTACTCCAGTAGCTTCTTTCCTAGGACTGCAAGATTGTGGAACTCTCTCTTCCTGCTCACCGTTTCCCTTCCTCCTACATCCTTGATCTTTTCAAGATTAAGTTCAATGGGCATCTCTTGTCTTTGTGATAATCATATTTCGTTCTTGTTAGCTCCTGAGCTTTTTTGTTTTGTCTCAAGCGATTTTCATTTAAAAAAAAACAGCTTCCAAAAGTTTCCACTTTTCAATATAGGATGATTTGCTAAGAGTTTTAAAGACAGAACAGACTTTCTTTTCAAAACTTTAAATGTTTCCAAATTCCTTTCAAATTACAAAGTACTTCATTTTATTTTCCAACTATTAATAAAAGACTAAACTTTCTAATTTGTCTACAAGAAAACGGAAATAGATTTAGGTGAAACTTTTTATTCTATTCAGTGTTGTCAACTAAAATTATCATTATTAATATTGCAATGCAATGCCTTCATTCAGTCTCAAGAGACAATGGATACCCCTTGTAAGGGTAGCTGTACATGTAATTGTGAGGCAAGGGTTGCACAATCCTTAACCACACCTCTCCTGAATCGACACTGCTTGAATCCAGTGGCAAAAAGTGCTAGACGACTGGAAACAATGCCAAAGTAGAGCGCATACAGCACCTGGTCACTCATTTTAGTCTTGACAGGTTTAACGTTGCTTAACTTTAGTGATCTAATGGTAACTGGTGTGTCAACGTCAATTATGGTGTATATTAATCTTACTATATTATATTTAGTAAGTGAATGGGAGTAACTGAATCGTTTGTTCTATTTGGAATTGTCCAGGAGCAATAAATATAAATGATGGTATGACATTTTAATTTATTTGGACTATTTTCGTTATCAGCATCATTTGTTTTCGCATTATTTTGAAAGCCGGTGTGAATCGGATCAAGAATGTCATTGCGTTTTGTTTTACTCAGCATTGTCCAGAAGAAATAAATGTAAGAATTCAGTATTATATTTGTCATCGATCTATTTATCTATAAAAGTAAAATTGTCTGTGTGTGTATGTTTCCCTAGCAAACTACTCTGTCAGTTTTCAATCTACAATCTCGAGATTTAACAGAAGGAGTATTGCGATTTGGGAAAATCCTCTTAATCAGTTTTCGGACAGACCTTTGAAAACTCTACCAAACTCATCCACCAATTTTGGGTTTAAACACGTGAAATTGTATATGTAGATTACTTGAACGTTTTAATTGAATTTGGGCCCTAAACAAATGTTAAGTGGGTCAAAATTGGGGTCAAAGTTAAAAAAAATTGACTTCTGCGGTCTCTATCAAATTACTAATGTTAATAAACATTTGAAATTCGACATAAAGTATATTCAGACATGGGGTAAGCTTTTTAATCGGTTTTTGGCCGAGAATTTGGCTGCCAAGGAGTTAAAGTTCAAAAGATTTTACCGTTTCAGTGTCTAGTGAACTATTCAGCCCATTTTGGGTCTAAACATTTGAAATTTTACAGAAGTAATCAGGCATGTAGCAAGCTGTATAACCAGTTTTTGAGCGAAATTTTGGCTGCCAAGAGGTCAAAGTTAAGATTTGACCTTTGCAGACTCTATTAAACTCCTCCGCCAATTTTGGGTCTAAACACTTCAAATTTTAGATGTAGAATACCAGAACATGAATCAAACTTTATGATATATATATGTGTGTGTGTGTGTGTATATATGACGCTGATCCTGTGTTGGGTAGAGCTTCTGACTATCGATTCGATAGTTGTTGGTCCGATCCCAGGATTGAGTTGAGTACTAATTTATTTATACTGAGGAGCTCTGCTCCAGCGAGACACTCTGTGTGATGATGACTATATAAAAACCCTTCCATTCTTGGATTGGTCAGTCTTGGCAATGATATTATTGCGTAATATTTGTAAATAAAACAAACAGAACACTGAGAGTAACGGTCACTGATTGTATAAAACATTGCTAGATAGCATTGTTGACGGCGCCGACCTAGTAAACTGTTGGGCAGAGCTAATGAACATAGACTTGATGGTTGTTGGTTCGATCCCAGGATGAAGAACTATGATACAGCGAAACGTTTCGTCTGTGAATTACTAACACACACACACACACATATATATATATAGTGTGTGTGTATTTTTGAATGTTACACTACATGCATTAAAAACATTATACATTTTATAGAGAATTTCTCGTATAGTTTTGAATGTGTTCCTTTGATTAATTTGATATGGCTGAAAAGCATCGAGATGGCAGATATTGCATTGTTTTATTTTAATAGTTCCTGTTACTATGTAAATTGAGTGTATTAAATCAAACTACTACTAACTAATATATATATATATATATATATATATATATATATTTAGAAAAATACCTTACATATTTCAGACTATACCATTTCAGAATTATCCATTGATATAGTTGGACTTTTACTAACCATGTCAATGAAACAATGGTACGTCTCTGAAATATGTTTTGGATAAAAACACTGTGCAACAAATTTCATGTTTTAAAAGTGCATGCCACATGACACCGGTTTCAGTGGAAGAAAAGTGTTCTCATACTTACGTTGACCTTTATTTCTCTAGATTAGTCACCATTTTCATGTACTATTAGATTGTTTCTAATGTTTGTTTTTTATTCAATTTCACGTCAAAAAAACGACATTGTTTTTTTTTTTTTTTGCACCAACCCAATATAAATCATATTTTTGAATTGGTTGTGAATGAAAAACAGAATTGTCGGTTTGTATTGAGTGTTATCCTCTTTTTTTTTAATTCCAACAATAGTCTGCCAACATGTCGGGTTTCAATTTTCCTTTAAACCGTTTTTTTTTTTTTTCATCCCTGAAATATCATGATGGAATCTTTCGCCATGTTCATCACTAACATCACTAGAATTCTCCGCAAATTTCTCGAGGGCGACAATTTTGAAAAAAATAAAAACTACCTAATTCGACAAAATGAGGACCAGTAATGGATTTTCCATGTCATTGTGCATATAAAAGTAGAAACGGATGTCCTGTACTTTTTTTTGTGTTGCAGTGTCAGCTCTCACATTTTACGATCGAGCACTTTATTGATTTCTTTTCAACTTACTCACACACACACACACACACACACACACACACACACACACATATATATATATATATATATATATATATATATATATATATATATATATGCATACTAGCAGGAAGACCCGGCGTTTCAAGAAATTGAATGATGATCGGTGTTTTCCACACTCATATTTTTATTGTCATCGAACACTGTGAAATCGCTCATTTTTCAATCAAATTGATTGATTTCATGCTCTAGTTAAGGACCCTTCCCCGCAGTGTACCGGGAGAAATCTGAGGAACAGCCACCCAATAATATTTTTACCATATAACCGTAATTCATACATCGCGAAATTTAAATTGTTGACATCTTTCTTCGAACAGTGTGAAAACGTTCTCACAGAACCCATGTGACTTCACATGCCTGTTTTCAGCTCCTTTTTGAAATTCTCCTTCCTCGTGGCATAGTGTCACTAGAAAAGTTCGTGTGATCGCCAACGGCGACTTTTTTTTTTCTTTTTGCAAATGTTCTAATCAGTAGAAAGGCGCGACTCGCGTGTAATTAATTAGTAATTTTTCTTTCGATGTAAATGTTGTTTAAATTGAGCCATGTAATTTTAAGAAGCCAGTACAATGCACACACACACACACATATATATATATATATATATATATATATATATATATATATATATATATATATATATATATATATATAATGAACTCTTATTTGTTTAAAATCAATTAACTTCCGTCACTGTACGAAAGAATTCGACGATATCGACAAGAAAATCGTCGTTAAAGATGACGCGGACTTTATTCTCCTAGTAACACAAAGCTACAAAGAAAGAAAAGTAAGCGAGAAAAAAAACTGATTCTATGCCTTAAGATCGCGTATATCGTCGAAATTTGGTTTAAGTGAAAAAATAAATGTTTATTATGTTTATGAATAATAAATGTTTATAAAGCAGTAAATAATGTTAAATGTTTATAAATAAATGTTTATTATATAAAGTTTGCGTTGAACTGGCTTCTTAAAATAGTTATTTCCATTCAAATTTAAACAACGCTTACATCAAGGAAAAAGAATTTTACTAACCCCCTCTGCAGGCGCAGGCGCACGCACACACACACACACACACACACACACACACATATATATATATATATATATATATATATATATATATATACGCACACACACACACATATATATATATATATATACGCACACACACACACACACACATATATATATATATATATATATATACGAGAGAGATATAGTTTCATCGCGTCTGTCAAAGCGGCTATAAAGTACATCGTTCTAATTTTACGCCTCGTTGCTAAAAGTTCTCCATCAACATGTCATTATGATCTCGTTGTTTTACTGCCATTATCCAACTAACCGAATTCGTGCATCTGACTGCAGGTCTTTGCACTTAATTGAATCAAACGGGACCAAAAGTTGCCTACAGTCACACACCACCCATCCCGAATATCCACAACAGAATGATTCCTTTTTAGTGTGTTTTTTTATCAATGTGTACATAAATATGTTGTTAGAAGCGAATAACAAAACGAAATCGCCAGAAACTTGTGTTGGCATTTAAAAACTGACGTGACTAAAGCAAAAATAATTTTACTTTTTTACCACAATCAGGAAATATTGCCACTTAGAACATAAGAGATATAAGATCGTACCTAACAGACGGCTGTAGGGAGTTGAGCAGCGATAAGTAGCAGTTCGAGGGAAGAAACAATTATTAAAGTATAAGTCTTTCTGGCGTCTAAGCTCCTCCACACTGAAGGGATGGGATTTTGCTGCTTGTCGGGTTAGTATGGAGTATGTACGTAGAAGGGGGTACAAGTGCTATGAGTTCATCAGAGCACTTTCTATGAAAGTACTTATAAAACCGTCACACGGATGCAATATTGTGGCGATTGGACAGAGGTTTGAGCTTGGCCAATAGTGTGGAACCTATTAAATTTGAGACTCGTTTTGAACTCTGTTTAAGAGAGACTAATGGTAGATGCACTAGCTCACGTGTGGCGACAATACTCCATACATATTAGAATTGTGGCGTTGTAAAGATGGAATACTCTCTTGTGTGAGTGATTTTCTAGCACGATAGAAGCCCACATTCTTTGTAGTCGTCTTGGCAATGTCTTCAATGTATTTGTTCAAATTCATGTTGCCCGTGATTGTTGAGCTGAGGAGTTTCAAGGATGGACTTCCAGGTAGTGTATTATTAGTCATTGTGATTGGTGATGAAGAGACGTTTTAGTTATCAAAGGAAATATCTATGTACTACTAAAACTCTCTAGATATTTCTATTTTACCTGTACACACAGAATGACGTCATCATTTTGTGACGTCATAAATTAAAATTGGTAAGAATAATTGTGTATACTCGATAACAGCGTCGTTTTGTAAGGTTATCGATTAAAAATTAATATGGGGGATAACCGTGCACAATGTATGACTTTACAATATGATGTCATCGATCAACCCATTGGTTTGTACATTAATTGATTTTGTGGGCGTACGTTTTGTAAACAACTTGTGTGTAAAACATAGATTGACCTCTGGCTGGTACTACAACTGCGGGTCAAAGTTGACCTTGAAGTAGTTGTAATTAAGGATACATCACAACTCCTAAATAAATTTCTGACCACTGGATGCATTTTTTATGGAAATCGCTCCAAACAAGCCACCTGATGTAAGGAGTTGAAAAATTTTTAAGTTAAAATTTAGCCAACGGTAGTGTTTGAAATATAGATTCCGACTGAGAACAGCAATATTTTCCCTTTGTCAGAAACATAGCTTATGAAATGTGAGAACTAAAGAACAAAATTAGGGAAGCGAGAGTTATGAAGAAGCCGAAAGTTAATGCAAGGTAAATTTTCTACTCTCCTGAATTTGGTGTCATAGGATGGTCGACAAATATCGAAAAATTGGCTAAAAACATTTATTCCTTCATCCTCAACTTTTTTACAGAGAGGGGTCGCTTTTTTCGTTAATATTTCGAAAGTCATCCCCTCTTTTCGATTGACTAGCCTTTATTTAAACCTTCGCCATTTCCGGTTTAGCGATGGACGCAACGGAAACGACGTCACGTTTTTATTCACGTTCTTTTCCTCCTTCGCGGTGCGGGTTCAAGCCTGCCTGCTTACTACAACTTTTTTTTGGGGGGAGGGGGGGTCAACACACACCTCCATATACCCGGGCAATGCCTGGCTCCCAGGCTAGTATTAAATATTTCTTACCTATCTCTCGATAACTACATCGGTAGAAGATGCGACCTGGGCGTTAAATAGTTTGGTTTCGATTCTAGCTGATGGCAGCCAAGTTATTTCTTTTTAATATTTCTGAAATCAGTACTATATAATAGATACAATATAATATTCAATAGAGAATTGTCTCTGTAATAATAAATACGAAATTTCCATGAATTAAAATATATTTAAGCGTATTTTACGATCCGGCAAGACCAGGTGCCTCACATTCGTTAGTCTCTATATCTTTCAGAGAATATTATACAAGACGGATTAACAAGATTTCCAGGATTATCCCTATATATAGATAAAATGAACTCATTTTTACCCTATGATTTTGACCTTAATAGGATTAAAAATCAAGACATTTCATGCGAATTTAATATGCACAAACTGCAGCGCAATATCTGAGATGTGATATAGGCATATTACCTCTCCACTTCCTCGATAATCGTAGATTCCTATATTTTTTTCTGCTGAGAGTTAACTGCCACAATCGGTTAAAATCAATGGAAGTAGAAAAGTCTTTTCTCTCTGATTAATTCCTCCTTTCCCCGCCATCACTTTACTGTTTCCGGATCGTTCTCAAGGGACAGTTACGAAGGAACACCGGTTTCGGTTTTCTTTACTTCGTAGTTGCTTAAAAAACTGGAATGGAATTTTAACGTTCCTTTTCGTTCTATGCTTTCTACTGGGTGAAACGCTCCATGGACTTAACCGAATCGAAGGATTATTTCTGCCATTTTTTTTTTCGCTTTTCGCTGTGTTTGTTTGTTTTTGTTTTTCCGAACACGTTCATCATTTTTTTACCTTATTTTTGCTTTTTGTTTTTCAAATTTCTTTTTTAAAGGTTTACGTTTGTTCGCTGTTTGTTTTTTGTCTTGGTTTTTCTGATTTTAAGAAGTTTAACATCGTTTTTTATATTTAAACAGGGTTATTACTTCGCTTATTCCCCCCCCCCTTACACACACACCTCCAAACACCCGGGAAACGCCGGGTACCCCCGCTAGTTAGAGAATAAATTATTTATGCGGACGATGCCAATCTCTATTCTAGCATTGCGTCACGACCATTTTCCATAGGATCCGTTGAAATATGCAGAATTTCACATAAGGCCGGTTTTAGATTGGGATACAAATTGTCTTGTTTCGTTTAATCCTAGTGTCTTTCAACCGCAGAGGAGTCCTTTTTTTTCCTGAGACTCTCCTGGATGATGCCGTTCTTTCTTGGTCATTTATTCTTGAAGCTCATATGCTAGACTCATTGGTTTTTCTGATTCTCGACAAATCAATCTCTCTATCAGTCTAAACACTCTTTCACGGCCTCTTCTATAAATACTATTACGGCATGTGTTCTTCAGAATTTCCCTGCCTCTTTTGTTCCAGTTCGTTTGGCAACGTTGGTCTTCATCAATTCGGTGTTTTTATACTTCATTGTAATACAGCTTCCTATTCCAATAACTTCTTTCAAGAACTGTTGGATAATGAAACTTTCTTCCTGCTGACTGTTTTACCTTTACCAATAGTCTTAGTCATTTTAAATAAGCATCTCCTGTCTTTGCTATAACCATTTTTCGTTCTTATTAACTCCTTACATAAAGTGGTTACATGTTCTGTCTGGAGCGATTTCCATAAAAATAAAATATATTAATAATTGATTGTTAGATGAGTAGACACACCTTCCTATGAGCAGACAGGGGAAAGGAACTAGTAGGCGAGTGAAGGTGCAGGCCTCTACTGAGCAGTAGGTCCAATAGTCTTGAGAGGAGGGACTCGATGATCTTCAGGCTACCAATTCCTTCCGGCTCCTAAGAATGCGCTGCTTTCTTTTCCACAACATGAGTAGCGACGACCAAATTTCTGATGTTAACTGATGACTAGATTCCACTTAAGCTTTAACAAAATGGTATGTCCCATTCCAATATATGTATTATTATGTAGAATATTTACAAGATGACCACAGCTTCATTTGGTCCAACAGATATCCCGCTCCCCCCAAGTTCATATGAAATTTGGGAAAATGACGTGGAAAAGAATGCGCTGCTGGTTACACTCTGGAACAATAGAAAGGGGTGTGAGTAATTAATATGAGGGGTACAAGTACAATACTATCTATCTCCCTCACCCACGGCGAGTTTTTTGCGGGCATGACAAAAAATTCTGAAGAAAATCTGTTTCAACTATTTACACTGTACAGGTATCAGTGAATTTAACTAGTGCTGGGAGCGCCGGCTGCGCGACCTGTTGCCTGGTTGAGTCTCAGCGCTTTGGATGATTGCCTATCAGGTTCTGTAAGTAGACATGATCCCCGATACGAAGAGGAAGCAAGGATCGAGTGTGTTCCTTCCATTTCTCATGCTCTCGGGAGTGTCGCTTTGCAAGAGCCTTTTCTCTGTTGATAAGGGTCTCTGTCCATGTCGTAGAATTTCGTTACTTGAGAAATGATGAAAAAATAATTTTTTACTTCAGCTTTTTTTTTAACAAACAGTGTAACCAGCAGCGCATAGATGAGTAGACACACCTTCCTATGAGCAGACAGGGGAAGGGAACTAGTAGGCGAGTGAAGGTGCAGGCCTCTACTGAGCAGTAGGTCCAATAGTCTTGAGAGGAGGGACTCGACGATCTTCAGGTTACCAATTCCTTCCGGCTCCTAAGAATGCGCTGCTGGTTACACTCTGGAACAATAGAAAGGGGTGTGAGTAATTAATATGAGGGGTACAAGTACAATACTATCTAATTGTAGACGATTTAGTGAACATGAGTTGCTATCTTTACTCATATCTGAGAAATGGCAGGTTCAACAGCAGAATGGTAAAGTATCTCTTGTGCCGAATGCTTTTTTTTCTCTTTAACTGTCTGATAGAGAGATTCTTCGTACTATTACAAATTCTTAAGGATTTAGCTTGTTCATTTCTTTTAACTCGGAACGTAAAAGATCTCGTTTGGTTCTGTTTGTCTAACAGTATATTAACTCTTCCATGTTATGTGATGTCAAACCACAACGTCCATAATACAGGATTTATTTTATACGATTAATTGTACACAAATTGCTATTAAAACCATAGATGCAGAAAATAAGTCCACAGGTTTCATGACATTTGTAGTGTGCATTTGTAGTGAGCAACCACACACACCCAATTCATATTTTTGATTGGAAATTCTCCAAATCATATTTAATTATCCCTTTTTTCTTAATCACTGTATTCATTTAATTATCCCCTTTTTTATGTGAAAGTTTCTACAATAATGTTTAAGTCCCGAAAACGGACCTTGGGTTTACTTTCGGCAGCCTCCTAGCTCTCACTTCCCTTATTTTGTTCTTTAAACCTCACATTTCATAAACGATGTTTCTGAAAAATGGGGAAGAATTGCTGGATTTTTCTATCCATCTAACAGTTATTGTCTTTAATTTTGGGGTAGAACTTGTTATGTTTCTTTCCATTTCTATGAAAATAAAATTTTTCGCGAATATCTCTGTGGCAGCAGACGACATGGATACTATAAACGTTCTGAGTTGATCTACGAACACCTTACATGAGAGTCAAAATGACTAATCATTTATGACCCAAAAGTTTGTGGCAACGGAATCACAAAATGAAAAAGTAACCTCTTGCTTTCTTTATTTTGTCCTTTCGTTCTCACCTTCGAATGGCGTTGTTTCTGACAAAGACAAAAAATTGCTGCTTTCTGGGTCAGAAACTATTCCATCTAACATTAATCGTTGGCAAGTTTTTTTTGTTGTTTTTTTTTTAACCTTGAAGTACTAGTTTTTAACTCTTTACATTAAGTGGCTTTGTTTTGTCTAGCGCGATTTCCATAAAAAGTGGTTTTAATTGCTACCCTCTTTCTTTCTTCGCTTTGAGATTCGCTCTCTTCATGAAGTCGGTTTTCACAGAAACGTATAAGCTAAAAATATTTTCAATCAATGAACATTGTTCCATACCCCAAAAAGCAACATATATGTGTGATTTTAGAAATCCAAGGATAAGTCAGAAATTCCTATGAAACAAGCAATCAAAATCCAGAGACGGGGATTCTCAGGCCGGCCGCATCTGAAAGACCTTAGAACGTATATTCTTCAACCCCCTTCTCAAAGCGGGGGAGGCAAGTCGCAGAAGGGAAAAGGCCCAATGACTCGCATACCAGCTTCATCAACTCGAGCATACCCATACACGCACTCGCAAGAACAAGGTAAACACACGCTGCCAAATACTCACATATGTATATTACTTATACACGCATATTATTCACACTATGAACATTTTGACATACATGTTTCTAAGCCTTGTGATTATTTAATGAACTTTCTTTATCAAACACGCGTTTTTACTATGAACGTTTTCATTATTGAAAGTAGATTTTATATTTTTATCTCTTTTATTTTATATTTTGTAATAAAACTTCGTTGTTCTCCTTTTTTATTCATTCACAAAACTATTTCTTTTTAGGAAACACTTGTTATCTGATGATCCTTTTTATTCCCAGTTCTGTACAAATCGCTCTTTTTTCTTCCTTCGTTAAAACCTAACTTTTCCACCCTAATAAATATTAAATGTTGGTTGTAGTTCTCGGTTATACTTAAAGACGCTATTGTCGTCTACCAAAGCCAGGGGTCACGCCAGTGATTGACTGATGATCACTTAATATTTAAAATTACAGTACATTGCAACTCTTGCCATTCGAGGCTTTTGTATTAAGCACATGTGATTCTTTGTCGCTAACTTTAAAATGGTTAACTTTTTGAGAAGAAATGCATTCATGGTAGAATTAATTTCGTAATTACATTTTAACATTTTTTTTTTTTTCATTAATTACATTTTTGAATAAGTTTTTTTTTTCATTAACTTACAAATATAGTTTGTTTGTTTTTTTGCTTTTTGTTTTCAATAAACAATTATAATAAATAACACTATGTTTCCGTCACATAGTCGACAAACACACACGCACGCACATACACACACTCACACTCACACACACGCACACACACGATACGTGGACACCCAATTCCTCCAAAAGATCAGCCCAAAATAGATCTTACCATACTGTTCGTTTATTTTCACACGATCGTTCGCAGCATCGAAAGTAGGTCAAAAATGTGTTTATTAACACGGAGCTGCGCCGGTGAGAACTCGCGACACAAATACTCAAACGGAACTAATCAATAAAAATGTCAACGTGCAAATAGCAAAACAAAGGCAAAGAATAAATAAAACATGAAAACACAAACCTTTTAAAACGTCTCCTTACAGTCTCGAAGGATACTAGATACCGTCTTCGCAGAGTCTATAGTAAAACAAAGGTTGCGCATTCTTAAACCGCATTTCCAGAGTGTTCAAATTCAGAAACAAGAAGTCCAGAATGATTAAAAACAATAACAGGAGTCAACTCACTAAAAAAAATTGGAGAAAAGATGCCATGTAGGGGAAGGGTAGTAAACATAATGTTCGCCTGTTGGAACGACAAAGACCATCTGATCATCTTGGGGATGATGGATGGCACGCAAAGCCAGCTTCCCCTCTCTAGTCTCAACTAGCCTCATCCAGCGGCGGGACATGATTGTCAAAGCTGGAAGTCAGGTGAGATGCGGGATTTGCTGGAAATGTCAACGTTCTACTACATACAGTGCCTGGTATTCCCAAATGGTCACCCATCTAGTACTGGTCAGGGACAGTGTTGCTTAACTTTGGTGATCTAACAAGAACAGGTGTTTACACACAAGAGAATATAGTAGCCTATCACCGGCTTTTGTAGATAGTCTTGGAATTCAGAATAACTGAAAACAGTAACTGGATTCAATTTGCATGAATAAATTTGAAAAATAAATCTGCTTTAGTTGTGGGTGGTAGAAGTTTACACAGATCATGATACAGTGGTTCAGCGCCGGTCTGCTTAAATGGTTGAGTCGTTTACGAATTTAAATCTAGAAGTTATTTCCAAAGTCTAGGGATTCTGATTGGTTCAATCAAAATCAGCGTGAAATGGTCACTGGTAATGTCATTGCAGACCGCTTTCTGGGGTAGAGGTAAGCCGGGAAAGACTAGTGCTTTATTTTTCGCAAGTTACTTCAAGACTAGTAAAAAAAAAATGAAGGCTCAAGATTTTAGTCTAATCTTTTATTTGTAGGGAATGTATATGAATTCATACCTTTCTTAAGGATATTAGCGAAAATAGTGCGAGCCATAGATATAAATATAGTCAGCAAGAAAGAAAGCTTGTGTATATTAATTTATTACCAATTTTTAACGTATTCAGTTATTTTATCTGTTATATGGAATATTAATCATTTTGGAATTATTTAATGCTGAATTAGGTCCGCTTGGTTCTCTATTTTTATATGGGTTTTCACGCAAGTAATACTATTTTGTCGGTTATTGCTACTCGTTGCGTTACAAATAAATAATCAATGCAACAATAAAACGTATTGTTTTACTGTGTAAGTTTTCAGCGCCCCAATTGTTTTTGTTTTTGTTTTTTTTTTCGCGTTTAAATTAAAAGATATATCAAACTTTGAATTTAACTTTAAGTATTATGGTATCTGTTCAGTGCACATTTACCTATAAGTATGGCAAACCACTTATAATTCAACGATTGTAAGTTTTTTTTAAGTAAACAATTATAAACAGAGCAACTTATAGAAATCTATATTCTTTTTTCATTTTAATATACTTTCATAGAAATGTTTCTGTTATGTCACAAAAAACTATTTTCTTTGCGTCACAAGTATCACGCTCATACATTAATTCCATAGTTATAATATAAAATACTGACCCAACGGGTCATGGGTAGTCTATTAAGTATATAAAGATGTAACCCAAGCGATACATTATAAAAGAAAGTTAAAGCAGCCATATTTTTTTTTGTTTTTTAGTTTTCATTGATAAGCAAGATTTCTTTTATCCAAGCAGGATGTGGATAGGTTTTATCTTATCAACGAAACCAATTTTTGTTGTCTTATTTTATCTCAAATATTTATTAGCCATTTAGAATATTCCACTTTCCTTTTAGGGATGTCCGGATGATAACGGTCAAAGTGAATTAGCGTATTAATATAAAGATTAGTAATTGTATCTGTTAATATGTAGTCTCTCGAATATTAGCTTTTATTATATTCTTCTTATGTTTGTCTTTAATAATCCATTTATGTGCGAAAATAAATATAATATGCACATATACATGCTTTCCGAACTTTTGAGATAAGAATTGATTATTCGTTTCATTTGGTTTGTTCAGACCACTATTCTCATCTTGAATGTTATTTTCACAACAGTGTAGCCTCCGATATTCAAGTTTATCTTGTCGAACTCAAGGAAGCTTTCTGTCGAACTTCTGAATGCACGAAATTTCGAATGGAATCCTTTATTTAATCCACGAGAACAGCATGCTTTCGTTCCGTCAGGTATAGAAAGACCCGTGACGTAGTGAATAAAGTACTTGGTAAAATTCAATTTTAAGTTACGCTTTTCTGGACGTTGAACGTTCAATTCTCGGTTTGGGCGACACTGCAGATACAATGGCGAATTACCTAGGACGACACGAAAGCATACTAATCCAGTGAGTTAATAAAAGATCCATTCAAAATTCCGTGCAGATTCCCGACAAGATAAACTTAAAGAAGGCCGGAGGTTACATCGACCTAAACGTCGTGAAAATATCACTCAAGATGAGAACAATAATTCAAATAATACGTACATATGCATTGTGTTGATTTAGGCCGCATTCTTTCGTTTAAGCAAACTTTGTTAAAATAGCAAAATATTACCGCATAATTATACCTTTTTCTAATTTATTCGAATTTTTCAGTTGTTGGATTGTGTAGTGGACTTTCGGTCAGCGTTCAAGTTGTGGATAACTTGACAAAGACTAAAGTTACTTCTCATGAAAGAGGAGAACTATTTATGGCACAATGGGAGATTCCATTGTGCACACATGGGCCAGTCTATTCTTTGGATTGTGATTGGCTGAATCACCTGATTGGATATGCTTGTACATAAATACAAGCCCTCAGTCCAGCTCAATCTGGTGTCTGTCTTGTGCATAAGCTCGACCCTTGGTAAGTGTTGCTGCTATTATTATTATTGTTGTTGTTGTTGTGTGTTATTTACTAACACAGTTCTTTTGATTATTCTACATCTCCCCTCTTCCCCCCCCCACGAGTAGGCTGGGTTGTGTGAGAGGTGTATCTCTCTTTTAGGCCTAGTTTGTTGTGTGGTAGTAACCTAGAAAGAGCTCGGGGAATCCTTGATCGAAAGCGTGGGGATATATGTGTGGTTTGTTGTTGGGGTTTGGTTGCTGTGTATGTGCTATTACAGGGAGATAGTGGGAGATGCAAGAATGTAGTATCGCTTGAGGGAATTGTTGGTCCTAGTGCTGCACTTGGTATTGGGGTTGGTGCAGGCTTAAGTTCGCATTTTCTGAGGAAACGGTGGTTCCTAAGTGTGATCCTTCTGGATTCGTTAACCCTGATTCGGTATTGTCGATCTGGTAGGGAACTGATGATTTTGCCCGTTGTGTTCCATCTGCGATTGACTGGATTTTGGATGGCTACAGTGTCACCAGCTTGTAACGGTGGAAGGTTGTGGGTATATTTATTGTATCTTTCTACTATTTTTGCATTGCGGTGGTGGAGCATTTCCTCGCGATGTTGTGCCGCTGACACCCATTCAGGATGAGGCTTGTAGAGGATTGGCTGTGAAGGGATGGAGTCACGTAGTCGACGGTGAAGTAATAATTGAGCCGGTGATAGGCCAATGCTTTGGATTGGGGTATTCCGATACTGCAAGATGGCCCGGGCAACACTGTCATTGTCCAAGGAACCGTGGGGGCCTGTGTTTCCTTTCACAATCCTCTTTGCAGTTTTTACTGCGAGCTCTGCCCTGCCATTGGATTGGGGATACGCAACAGAAGATAATCTGTGCCTAACACACCATGTTTTCAGAAATTCTTGGAACGTGCGGGAAGTGAAAGGTGGGCCGCCATCGGTGCTGAGTTCTTCTGGGGCACCATATGTTTGGAACAGTTGTCGGCATATGGA
Organism: Euprymna scolopes; assembly: GCF_053919585.1. NCBI lineage: Eukaryota > Metazoa > Mollusca > Cephalopoda > Sepiida > Sepiolidae > Euprymna > Euprymna scolopes. Next base: position 145,555,124 of record NC_136490.1, read on the forward strand.
CATCAATTTGGTTGTAGTAGTGTGACCTGATTCTAGGCGGTATAAAATTAGCCAACCAGTTAGCCTATCTGCGCAGGCAAGGTATGTGTGATCTCCCATATAAAAAATATCCATGACGATTTGTTGGAATGGCCACTCTGGGGATCGTGTTAGAATGATAGGCTCCCTTGGTTGACTAGGTGCAATGGTTGAGCATACCATGCAATTCGCCCTAATACTGCGGATTGATGTATCCATCCCTGGCCAGTACACCGATTCGTTGGCACGTGCTTTCATGCTGACTACTCCTTGGTGTGCAGAATGCAGGCAGTGTAGGACCTTTTTTCGTGTTTTGGGGATGACGATCCTTCGATCCAACAATACTAGACCATTGTCAGTGCTAAGGCGGTGCCTCACCTCCCAATACTCACGGATTTCGGGCGCAGTGAGATTACGTGTTTTTGGGAAGCCTTGCTGTATTGTGTCTATTAATTTGTTATATTGTTGATCGCCACGACCTGCTGACCGAATTAGGTCTGGTGATATCATGGCTATATTACTGCTGTCTGCAAATGTTGCTATTAAGGCTGTTGACTCTGTTATGTTGCTTATGTTGTTCGACTCCAGTATATCCATTTGAGAGGGTTTTGTTGGAAATACATCGAGGAGGGCTTACACCATCGCCACTGGGTGGCGGGAAACTGCATCAGGGCCTTTCTGCCACTTCCCGGGGCAATGCTGTATGGTAAATCTGTATCTCAGGGTCTTTTCCTTTAGTCTAAAGAGCCGGGGGTTTTGGATCTTGCTCAGATCACGATCGCCAAATATCCCCTTCAGAGGTTCATGGTCTGTGACCACTATGATGTTTGGAAAACCCATGATGAACATACGGCATTTCTCCAATGCCCATGCTATTGCTGCTGCCTCACCCTCTATTGGTGCGTATCTGCGCTCAGCATCCGTGCAAAATCTGCTGCCGGCATATATCAGATGCCAACCTTCGGAACAGCAGATTGGGGCTTTTTCCATGGTACATTGGCAATGTTTTTGTGGGAGTAGGAAGCCCATTCCTTCTTTGCTCCAATCTGGAGCAAGGCAAGTTGCTCTGTCTTTGTCGAATGTTGCTACCCCCTTCTGGACTAGGTGAATTATAACTCGCTTGGAATCTTTGAATGCGTCTTCAAGGTTTTGATTCCAAGCAAATTTGGAGTTTTGTTTGACGAGGTCCCGAAAAGGCACCATAACTGGACCCAGTGAATATGTCCAGGCTACTTGGTTGACAAGCCCAAACCATGATCTGGGATCAGTAATTGTCCTTGGGACTGGAAAATCCTGTATCGCTTGTATCATGGACTCAGAAGGGGTCACTCCTGAAGAAGTTATCTGGAAGCCTCCAAATTGTACGACATCCTGACAGAATTGGAATTTGTCGGTGTTGAGCACAATTCCATTCTTAGCACATTGGAGCAGAAAATCGAAGGTATGATAAAAAGCTCCCTCAATGCTAGAGTCATATAGCAGGGTATCGTCTATTATCTTCACCTTGCGTGGGATATCTTTTATTATCTCATCGTATCTGCGAGTGTAAGCATCCCCAGATGCGACATATCCTTGAGGCATCCTAAGATACATGTATCTTCCCCACTCAGTTATGAAGGTGGTTAATGGTTGAGATTCTTTGTCTAAGAGAATCGAGTGGTATCCATCAACAGCGTCTAGGACTGTTTTCTTTGTTCTAGGTGGCACTTGCAGTGCCAACTGGAATGGCGACCCAGTATGGTGGGTTTCTTGCTTGCATTGAGAGTTAAGGTGTTGGTAATCTATTGTTCTCCGTGGATTACCATTCTTTTTGGCAGTTATTACCATAGTACTGCACCAATCAGTAGGCATACCCACGGGTACTGGAGCTATGATACCTTTTTCTACATCCTTCCAAAGGGCTTGTCTTACTGGTTCCTTGAAGTGGAAGGGTACAGGAATTGGGTTATGCCTGGCTTTAGGGATTGCTCCCTCTTTGAGGTGAATGTGGGCAGCTGGGCCGGACATGGCTGGAAATATCCCATCTTTGTTGAATGTCGTTTTGGCAAACTTTTCTAGGAGCCAGCTCTTAAGTTTGCCTATGTTATCTTCTGTTGCGGGAAAAGGGAGGTTTTTGGGGCGATTTGGCAATTGATCTACACACTTTTTAGACTCGGTGTCTACCTCTTCATGTACGTCTGCTAAAGGGTTTGGAAAATGTTTGTGCAATATTCCCACATCGATGCAGGCTGCTCTGCTGAGATAAAGCCGTTGTATGCCCTTGCATATGTAGAGGGCTTGTTTAGTTGTTTTCCCTCTGACCACAAACTCAACTGGTAGCCAACCCTGACACATGAGTATGAAACCTCTAACTGTTCGTATGATCTCTCTTGATTGGACAAGACTAATCTCTGTGAGGCCCATTTTGATTAAATGCTTTGGTCCCCCAAGACAAATGGCGGCACCACTGTCGGGAAAAACCTTTAGCGTTGTACTACAACTCCTAGGGATATTGACAGCTTGTCTGGGATCTGGTTTTGGTGAGAATGGGATTACTGATGCATTTATTTCAGTTAACAGATCACCTTCTGTAGTCATAATGGTGCCCCTCATTTGATCGAATGTGATATGGGCCATGAGTGTATTCATGGGAGCTTCTTGGTCTTCAAGACTTTTTATCACTGCCGGGCGATATTTCTTTGTCCGGCACACTGCTGAGAAATGGTTAAGTTTCCCACAAGTGTTGCACATTTGATTCCATGTTCCATGACGGACATGTTAAATGGCGGACACTTGTCCTTGGAGTACCGTGTTGGTGACTACCGCAACCTATGCAGGTTTGAGGGGGTTCTTTATCAGCAATGTTATCGTTGTGATTAGCAGTAGAGCTAGTGCGAATATTGCCTCTGCTAGTCCGTACAGCACTGTTTTTTTTTTTTTTTTGCGATACATTGACATCCGGACTGTAGCTATGTCTGAGGTATCAGTCATTGCGGTTTGGTCCCGTAGTGCAGACTCAAATGCCTCAGCATGACAAATATTTTGGTTGAGAGTTTTTAGCAACCCGGCTTTTGCCAGTAGATCGGTCTGAAGCGTATCATTCGATATCCCTTTGATAAATTGGTCCTTGATGTAAATGTCGGACAGGTCGTGATCGCAGTTGGGGCATGAGAAATTACAGTCTATGGCCGTGGACCTAAGACGAACAAGGTATTGTTGGATGGGTTCATCTTCATGCTGTGATATAGATGCAAATGTCATCCGATGGACCATGGGATTTGATTTTTGAGTTACGAATGCTTCTGTTATCTCTAGCAGCTTGTCTGGGTCGGTGGTGAAGAACTTAGGGTACGTATTTATGATTGCGTTTTGAACGGATTCATCAGCGCAACTGTATAACTGGGTATTGGCCTGAGAAGTTGGCATGTCCGTTATTCTGGTGAATACTTCCCAGTCAATCCGAAATTTTCTGAATTGTTGAGGGGTCATTTCGAGATGAAGTTGGGGAGGCCTGGCAGCTGGTGCCTTAGCATAGGTGGTCTGGGTAGCGGGCTCCTTGGCTTGTCGAAGGATAGACAGAGCTTCTCCCATTGTTGTGATTCCCAATTCTCTTAGCATGGCTCGATCCATTACTTGAAGGTTTTCTTTCCTCAGTTTTTCCTTCACAAAAGTTGCAGCGTAGCTTTTGGCGGAATCGGCAGCAATGCGGAAATAGTCTTCCCAATCTTCTGTCTCGAATCCTGTTCGTAGCGCCATGTTGGATTGTGTAGTGGACTTTCGGTCAGCGTTCAAGTTGTGGATAACTTGACAAAGACTAAAGTTACTTTTCATGAAAGAGGAGAACTATTTATGGCACAATGGGAGATTCCATTGTGCACACATGGGCCAGTCTATTCTTTGGATTGTGATTGGCTGAATCACCTGATTGGATATGCTTGTACATAAATACAAGCCCTCAGTCCAGCTCAATCTGGTGTCTGTCTTGTGCATAAGCTGGACCCTTGGTAAGTGTTGCTGCTATTATTATTATTGTTGTTGTTGTTGTGTGTTATTGACTAACACAGTTCTTTTGATTATTCTACATCAGTGATCTTTTCTTTGATAAAATGAAAAAAATGAATTCATATTCACGAACGTTTTCGATTCTTCGTCAGGTCAATCCTAGGTGAGAAAAATAAATGAATAAAGGATGTTAGAATAAAGAGAAATTCAAAAGGGGACAAAAGGTGCACGTAGTCATTTAGACACAAAAGACAGGGCTCGCTATTTCCAGAAAAGACGCTTACAATATGCATGACTAAATATTATTTGTATCAAATGCGATGTTAGGCCCGTTGAATTATCGGATGTTTTTACTCATAACCAAAAAAAAAAAAACGTATTTTTTAAACAATTATACAAGTTAAACTTTGTATTTAATTTTTTGTTTGAATTGAATATTTTTAAACTTTTTTCCGACGCTAAAATATGACCTTACTGTGATATTCATTTTCAGCATACTCAAATATTTGTAACGGTCGTCATCGAGTTGGAAGGAAAATAAAAATTTATCCTAACCTCTCTTTTAGACGACAATATTCACCGATCACGTGAGAGAGATGACCACAAAGTTGGTGTTCAATTTAGTATAACGTTATAATTGAAAACTGATCCCAGGCGATAAAAGTTATAAAAACAATTTCAATTTTTTTGTTTTAATCTGAACAAAAAAATGTGTTGTGGGTTGAATTTTCATTGAAAAAATTCCAATTTTTTTAATCAATTCTTTTTAGATTTAAAAGTTAAAAAAGAATTTGATAGCAAATTGTTTTAAATTTTAAAACACAAATAAAATGAACAAAATAAAATAAGATAAAATATCTTATTTTATTTTCATTTTATTTGTGTTTTAAAAATGTTCAACTACCGTGGAATTTCCACTGGTTCTGCTAGTTATTATCATCATCAGTTGAAGATATGTATCGGTGTACGCGCTTACTTTGTTCAAATTTATTTAACTAGTTAGCCTAGTGATCTTCAGAAATTCACTGTTTTGATACTTCGATATAATGCAACTTACTAGATTTGAAAGTTTTTTTTCTGCTGACTGTTTTTCTTCTACCAAGACTAAGGTCAATAGGTATAACCTGTTTTTTGCAATAATCATTTTCGTTTAGTTCTTTACATAAAGTAGTTTCATGCTTTGTCTGGGTCGATTCACAGAATATGTGTGTATATGTGTGTACCTATGTATATATGTTTGTACATATAAAGGACTTGAACAACTTAATTGTAAAGCGCTTAGAAAAACCTTCTACACATCTGAATTCGCAGAGAAGTTAGTTCAATGATAAAGCTGTTATATGATTATGACTTTAAATTCTGTTTAAGAAACAACAAACAACGAATCACTCAAGAGATATTGATATATATATATATATATATATATATATATATATAATCTGTAGAAATATATTTTTCTTATTATATATCAATCCTTATATAAGAAGCTCAATGTGATTACAGAGCAATACATAGAATAAATGATAAAAATTTATATTCCAATATAATAATTCCGATATACTAATTAAGTGATTGATTTTGCGCTACGAAACAGATACTGTCAAGAATTGTATAAATCAACTGATTTAAAGGAATAAACTATAAGATTGTCAACACCTTGAATTTTGGAAAAAAATTTTTGTCATTTATTATATATATATATATATATATATATATATATATATATATATACTAGCGGGAGGGGGGGGGCTTTGCCGGGGCATAAAATACATTTAAATATATTTTAATTCGTCCATATTTCGTATATATTAAATAGTCTGATTTCAAAAGTAAAAAGAAAACGTATTTGAATGCCATCAGCTAGAATTAAAACTGAAACTGTAGCATTCAAAGCTGGTGACGTTACCACTTTATGAACGTTATATGCAGATAAACTAAGAAGAATGTACAAAATGTATAAGGATTTTTTTTTATTTTTGACCCTTAAAAAACTATTTTAACCGGCTAAAGACCCATAAAAGAACGGTCCGTAAAAAATCCAATCCTTTGATGTCTTTAGCGCCAGTCTGCAACTTTTAGTTTCGGAAGTGATGGAGTTTGAAAATCTGGAGACAGACAGATAGACATATAACGTTTTATATATTAGATATACACAATTTCATGTATCTAATGTTATAAGTAGATTTATTACCATGGGTTATTTCCTTTAACAGTTCAATACATGAATACAACTAAGTAATCTATGAGAATATATTTATGGCGTTTTAACCTGATGCTTTCCTATAGGGATGAAACGCAGAAGCCTCTGTAGAGCTTAATTGCCATAAATATATTTTCATAACTTAATTTATAACGTAGATACGATTGTTATTTTTTGCTGAATTGTGTGATTTGTTAGAAAATAATTATTTGTGATATGAATTTGTTTTTTTATATAAATTTTCAGTGAGGAGAGATATAAGAACCCTCTGTTCCATGCCAATGGGTCATTTTTTTTTATTAATAATAATTTGATATTATTTATGTTTTATTTATTATATTATGACATCAACGTGATTTCTTGAGGATTCGGTTGAGCGCAACGACAACAGTAGGAATTATGTTTATAAGCCTCCACGCACGCACATGCACACAAATTGTTATTAAAAATAATTGGTCCATAAACTGTAATGTTCCTTTTCGCCTGGTCAAATCGTACTTAAACCCCGTGACATCCTGCTTTCCTCTGCATAAATAATCAATCCATAAAGTTAAGACTGGAATGCTAGTACTAGATGCCCCATGTTTTTTTAGCTTTTTTTACTTGACAGTCACCGCTGTTCAAGGCCCGAACGCCACTCGAGGATAAGAGTTAATGAATGTAAGGTGAGAGTATAGTAATTGATTATTTATGGGAACGGCTCAACAAGAACTTGTTTACATTGGACTTGAATGCTACTATGTTGTATTCACCTAGGAAGCAGGCCAACAGAACAGTATTCCACAGGTGGACAGCTCTGGGAAAGGTTTGTTCATGGAATTTGTGTTTAGATTTAGGCACGAATAGAGCATTGGGGGGAGGAATCATATGATGGTTGTAACTAGTGGAGTGTTTTTTGTGAAAGTTTGGCAAGGGAAGGACCATGGATTGGAGTTCAGTCGAGCACTTGCCATGAAAATAACGATAGAGTAGAGACATGCTTGCAACGTCTCTTCTGTGGGAAAGAGGTTGCAGAGAAGAGAAAGGACATCATGTTTGAAAGCCAGTTTTGAACGTTATCAATGCTGGATGGGGCATGCCGAGCATGATAAAGAGCCCCAAGGAGGAGACTACTACTCTTCAGGGTATTCTGCTAATGAACTCTCATATTATCTATTCATTTTTGGTGCCTGTCCAGAATTCCTCGCATATTAAAAAGAAAAACTAAAGAAAAATATGGATGATGTATGTATGCGCGATGCAAGTACTCCCAACTTTTACCAAGACTTTCAGACAGTGGAACGAATTACTGACATAACAGCTGCTTATCTCTGCAGAAACTGTTAATTGACGCCGAGATGAAAAGCAGGAATCTAACCATATTGTGTTTTATATTTACGCCACCTTTGATTTTTAAAAATCAAAAAATGGCGTAAATATCATAAAACAAAATTGCAACTACTGTTTGGATTTTTTTTGGATTTATGTAATTATACACAAATTCTTTTTCTTTTCTTTTGAAAGTTAATGAGCTCTTATTGTTCTGATGAGTTAGGGCGAGAAAATATTAAACACATTGACATAATAATTATGATTGTTTCTGCGCTACGAAACAGGTGCTGTCAAGAATTGAATATTCTAACATGCTGAAAGAAATAAACGGTTAGATGAACAACATCTTGGAATTTGAAAGATAGATTTTTCGCCATTATATATATATACTTCAGAATACTTGAACGCGAACAACACCATATTACCCCCAATCTTACCAGTAACCAATACCTTACCCTTAAATTCTATAAAGACAAAGATTTAATTTACTTACCCTCTGATAAGGGCATAGAATTTTTGTGTTATGTCACAGGAATCTTATAACAACCTTGCTATAGAGCATCTTTCCAATACCGACCTTTACACCCCAGCACATAATATCACTGCTGCTTGTATTGAGAACAACATTAACAAGACATGGTCTTAAATTTGTTTTAAAAGAAATCTCCCAAAACAACACAGACTAAATTTTATTACTAAATACAGCGAATTACCTACCTTTTATCACCTTATTAAAACCCACAAAAATAGCACACACACACACAGATCAGACCCATTGTTTCAAGCGTTAACGGTCCCCTTTATAAAATCTCTTGGTTAATATCCCGCCTACTTAAACCTCTACTCTCTACCTTCCCAGCCCATGTTAGTAGTTCCAACCAAGTAATTAACAGACTCAACGTTCTACCACACCATCTACTCAAACTATACAGATACCCATTTAGCCTAGACGTCGTTTCTTTATACACCTCCATTCCTGCACATCCAGCCATCAATCTCATGGCAGACATTATAGCATCTAAAAACCCACAATGCTTCGGAATTACTCCAGGAGATCTCTTACAACTATTATAGTAGACAACACTTACTTTACTTTCCTACAAAACACGTTCAAACAAGTATCTGGACTACCCATGGGATCCAGTCTATCCGGTATTCTTGCCATTGCTTATATGGACAAACTCGAAAGACACACCCTTAGTACCTGCTACTCTTATCTCCTTTTTACTAGATATATCGATGACATTTTAATTATCACATACTCCCGCGAAGAAGCTATTAAAATTTTCCACAAATTCAATAACGCCGACCCAAACTTAAAATTTACTATAGAACACCCAGACTCTTCTGAATCTCTTTCTCTACTTGATTTTAAAATACAAATAAAAAAAATGGTGCCATATGCACTGAATTCTACAGAAAACCCGCCAGCAAACGCCTCTTTGTACATTTCAAATCTGCACTACCTCTCAAGGACAAACTAAACTACGCACATGCCGAAATCTCACGCATACAAGACAAATGCACTAACATCTCCGACAAACATACACACACTAACAATTTCCTACAGACCCTCTCACTAAACGGCTACCCTAATACGATCCTATCCTCACTTAAAAAGAAAAAACGCAACACCCGACCCTTCTCTAACAATTGCTTTCTAAAACTACCCTTCCTCAGTGACAAAATCTCATCTTTAATCCGAAAAGCCATCCGCAGCGAGGGACTCAACATTCAACTCATCCACATTGGATCTACTTTAAGACAACAGCTCAACCGAAAACATCCATCGCATACACCTTCCCCTTGTTCACTCTCTAATTGCCCAATATCACACACAGGTTTATGCTTTAAGAACCACGTTGTTTACGACCTACAATGCGCTAAATGCAGTGCATCTTACATCGGAAGCACTACCAGATTGCTTCACCACCGCATTAAAGAGCACTTAAACACTACTGCTTCGTCGTTCTATAAACATATTCGCACTTGCATTAATTCAGAACCAGATTTTCACATCCACATTCTTGCTTCTTCAAGAAACATAGGTCAACTTCGTATCCTCGAATCTTTAATTATTTCAAAAAATACTCCCACACTAAACAATAGACTGGAATTGAGCTCCGCTTTTATAATATAAGTTTAAAACATAAGAAAAACAATAATTAAAATATTAATAAAAAAAAAACCCTTGCTTGAATAGTCATCTCCCTTGATTCACAAACACAACAAGTATTTCAAACACCAACTGATTTATTTTAACGTTCTCCTAACGTCATTTTTTGTTCTATATTTCGCGGTATCACGTGGCAAACTCTGCGGCTGCTTTTCCAATTTCGAACACTCTTCCGCTATCTTCTCTTGAAAAAGGACTAATAGGTCTGAAATATATTGAGATTTGTAACACCATTGAATACAACAGAAAAAAAAATGACTGTTGTTTAGAGTTAAAATTTGTGTGAAAAAGAAAAAACAAACAACAAAAAAAGAAATTTATTTCTTTTGTTTTCATTTAATTTTACTCTATATAAAAAAAAAATCTCGCATTGTTCTTGGCTTTTAATTTTACCTTATAATTTGCTTCAACAATGCTTCAAGCAAACTACAATCTACTTATATATATATATATATATATATATATATATATTGACATATATGTATTGACAGAGTACAAAATAGACTTTGTGGCTTAGTGGGGGATGCCCTTTTCTCTACCCTGCAACCTCTCTCCCACAGAAGAGACGTTGCGAGCCTATCCTTGTTTTATCGTTATTTCCATGGCAATTGCTCGTCTGAGCTCCAATCTCTGGTCCCCCCTCGCCAATCTTTCATGAAAAACACCCGTCTAGCTGAATCCACTGTGAAAAATTTCCCCCACTCTTTATCTGTGCCTAAATCAAAACGTGTATTCCATGAACAAAGCTTCTTTCTTAGAACCGCACGCCCGTGGAACTCTGTTCCGTCTGTCTGCTTCCCACCTGACTACAACTTGGATGGCTTCAAGTCCAACGTTAAGAAATTCCTATTGAACCGCCCCCTTAAGTAAACACTTCATCAAATCTCCACACTAGCGTAATGTACTTGCAATAACCCTTATCCCTGAGTGGCTTCCGGGCCTTGATAAGTGGTGACCACTGTGTAAAAATATATATATGTAATATGTGGGTGTGTTTTCAGAAAATCCGTTTTTCGATTATATTTCACTCTTTGTGTAAACCAATACTTTTTGTTTAGAAGCTCTATGCTTGTAAATATAACCGCGCATAAATAAAAATATAGCTATATTCCAAAATTCAATGTTTTATCTATATAAATAATAAGCTTTTTTTTAAAATATCAAAATTTTCGGTACCTTTTACAGACCTGTTTCGTTTACGTAAAACAATCAATATTGAATTTTTCATTACGTTCCTTACTCATCAAAAATAAAACAAATTTTTCTTAGAACGAATAAACATGATCACATAAACTTTGAAATGAAGCATATAGAATTCACATCGGTATTATTTATGATTGTCATCTTTGTTTTACTTTGTTATATATATATATATATATATATATATATATATATATATATATATATATATATGTGTGTGTGCTCTGTACTTAAATTTAACATACGTTGAGCTTTATAAATAAATGGTGAAATAGAATTGAAAAAACATATTTTTCCCATAAACATAAATATATGTATATAAGTGACGGTCTCTACCAAATTACTGTCAAGTTTTGGTCTACAAACTTGAAACTTGATATATAGGGGATCGGACTTGTAGAACAAATTCGATTTGGGTTTTTAGCCAGTAAAACTAGCTGCAAAGGAATCAAAATAAAAAAAAAATTGGAACCTAGCAAGCATAAGTTGACTTAAAGTGCTTCTCTATGCTATGCAGGTGCAAATATACATTTCTACGTTAAATGTATATATCTATAAAAGTGAAAATGTCTGTGTGTCTGTCTGTGTACATTTCCCTATCAAATAACTCTGTCAATTTTCGGTCTACAGACTCGAGATTTGACATAAGGGGTATTGAGATTTGGGAAAAGGTTTTTAATCGGTTTTCAGGCAGAAATTTGGCTGTTAAAGGGTCAAAGTTCAACGATTTGAACTCCTCCGCCAATTTTGGGTCTAAACACTTGAAACTTTAGATATAGGTTACTTGGACATGGATCTAATTTTATAATTTGATTTGAGCCCAAAACAATAAATGTTAATGGGGTCATAATTGGAGTCAAATTTTAAAAAAATTGACCTCTGTGGTCTCTACCAAATTGCTCAGCCAATTTTTGGTCTAAACATTTGAAATTTTACATAAAGTGTATTCAGACATAGGGCAAGCTTTTTAATCGTTTTTTCATTTTTCTTTTTTTTTTTTTCTGAAAATTTGGCTTCCAAGGGGTCAAAGTTCCAAAGATTTTACCTTTGCGGTCTCTAGCAAACCATTAAACCAATTTTGGGTCTAAACATGAAATTTTACATAATTTTACATTAGTATTCAGACAAGCAGCAAGCTTTTTAATCAGTTTTTGGGCGAAAGTTTCGCTGCCAAGAGGTCAAGGTGGAAATAGTTGACCGTTGCAGGCTCTACCAAACTCCTGCGCCAATTTTGGGTCTAAACACTTGAAATTTTAGATGTCGGTTACCTGGACCTGGGTCAAAGATTTTAATGTGATTTGAGCCCAAAACAATAAATTAAGGGGTCAAAATTAGAGTCAAAGTTTACCTCTGCAGTCTTTAATAACTTTTCTCTAGTAGTTAAGGAAGTCTATTATATAGAAAGGCATTATTGCACACTTTTTAATATATACATATGCACATAGTTATAGAGGTATATAGAGGCTGAGCAAAGTCGGGCTGAACTGCTAGTTGCGTTAATTTTAAAGTTTTGTTATCTATTTGTCCTTAGGTCATATAGTAGTGAATACCGCTGAAGCGCTAAATGTTTTGGTTTTGATTCTAGCTGATGGCACCCAAGTGGGTACAATATGATCATAAAGAATTGGTTTTATAATTAATACAAAATCTGCATGAATTAAAATATCATATTTAAGCATATTTTACTACCGCCTAATGCTGTGTGTATATATATATATATATATATATATATATATATATATATATATATAATTTACTTCCACAGTCAAGCGACGTCGTAGCTCACAAGAGCCATGAAAGTAAACAAACTTGCCCTTATTTGGGCTCATATATATAATTTCCAAATGTTTTCTATTTTTTATGTATTCCAATTCTTTTTTAAAGAAGAAGCTCAATGTTTGTTAGCATATACAAACAGAGCATATATAAATATTGCTGTGTTCAAAAGTTTAAGGTTTTATTCATCTTACCAATCATTGTTTTTTCCAAAATAAAAACTTTGGTTCTTTTTACAGATCTGTTTCGTTCACAGGAAACAATTGATGTTAATATTGAATATTTACTCAAAAAAAAAAATGAAATTAGAATTAGTTTCTGTTCGCCTGTCACTAGTGTGTAAGAATGGGAGCACCATATGAAAAAGGCCTGCGTGAGATTTTTTTTTTCACCTTGCCTCCCCCGTGCCTTTGAGTATCTTCTTGGGGTCCTGTTTGAGTCATGGTCAGTAGGTGTCACCTGGAGAAAATCTCATTTAGTCACTGTTGTTATCGGAGATGATGGTGGTTAAAGACACAGACTGAAGACCTGGGTATTGCAAGTTCGAATCCAGTTCATTCTACAAAAATTATTTTCACTTAAGATGTTGGATTATTCTCGTTGTTCTTCCTGTAAGTACCTGTCTTTATAGAAAGAATTCTGACTACAAGAATATCGAGGAAACAAATGTCGAATTCATATGACGATGGTGCCTGTACTTATAAGCATTTCTAATTTTGCGTTGACATAGACTTCTTACTTTTGGGGTTTGAAACAATTTTATTTTGCTGTTGTTACTACGTTCCTGTGAAAACTTATTGCCTTTTAAACTGAAGATGAGAAAGTCTGAAACTTCGACTACATCTGTGACTACAAACATTCTGCCGACAAGTTGAACGTTGAAGAACACACACTTTATCTGAATAAATAGATATTTTCATAAAACAGACAAACGAAACTAATATACAATATCTTAGTTCAAAATATTTTCTATGGTTTTGAAATATTTAGAGGTTGATGTTATTTGAAAGAGTTTAAAAAGTGTCTCAGTGGGATGAACCCCTTTCTCGGGCGGGTATTCCAACTATAAGAATTCGGTTATTATACATTCTTTTTATTGTTAAGATTTACAGCCGCCATCGGTAAGTGTGTTTGTTGGACCCCCAAGTGATTCGAAAATGATTCAGCACTGAGTTTTATATCGTTTTTGTTTGATTTAGGGAATCTTCTCAGTATGAGATGAGATATTAGAAAGGCAAGTCAGCAACCATTGCAAACGAAATAGGACACGTTTAGAGAGATTGTACTCCTTTTCTGAACTCTAACGTCATAGACCAATGGACAGGAACCACCGATATGCAGAAAGAATTTTCTTTGAGAGAAACCAAAGCAAGTTAAAAAAAAAAAAGGGTGTTTCCTTTTTTTTTTTCTTTTGAAAAATACGGTTAATCAAGTTTTTCCAGATTGTTTAGTACATGTTTTTATTATTCAAAGCAATACCTATTTTTCATTATTATTTATTTATTTATTTTTTTATTTTTTTACATGGAGGTCATCACTTATTAAGGCCCGGAGGTCACTCAGGGATAAGGGTTATTGCGTGTACAATTGGAGATTTGATAGAATGTCTTACTTAAGAGGGCGGTTTGTAAGGAATTTGTTTATGTTGGACTTGAAGACATCAAGTTGTAGTCAGGTGGGAAACAGGCAAACGGAAGAGAGTTCCACAGGCATGCACTTCTGAGAAAGAAGCTCTGCTCATGGAATCTACATTTGGATTTAGGCACAGATAAAGAGTGGGGAAAATTAATGACAGTAGTTTCAGCCAGACAGGTGTTTCTCGTGAAAGATTGGTCGGGGGGGGGGCGAGAGATTGGAGTTCAGACGAGCACTTGCCATGGAAATAACGATAAAACAAAGACAGGCTCGCAACGTCTCTTCTGTGGGAGAGAGGCTGCAGGGAAGAGAAAAAGGCATCACTCACTAAGCTACGAAGTCTATTTTGTACTCTGCCAAGGCAGGATAGGCTGTTTTTTAGCAACTCCTGCCCAGATATGGCAGCAGTACTCCATCCTTGGGCGTACTTGGCTTTTATACAGATAGAGAATTGCATCAGTAGTGAGATATCTTCTGGAGCGATAGAAGGATCCTACCATTTTCCCAGTGTCCTTGGCAACAGACTTGATGTACATGTTCCATTTCAGATCAGGAGTAAAGGTCAAGCCCAGAAGCTTGTCAAAACATGGAGCCTCCCCAAGACGAGAGCCATCCATTTCAATTGAAGCCAGATGGGGATCAGAGCATTGATAATGTAAAGATAGAAGCTTGGTTTTGGATGCATTAAAAGTAACCAGTCACCTCTTCCCCCACTGTACCACACACTCAAGATCAGAAGAGAGAGAATTAGAGAGAACCTTGTCATTTATGGCCTTTGATATGTTACCATAGATGGTCGTGTCATCAGCATAGATGTCAACGAATGAATTATTTAATGCAATATCTATTTTTTATTATTCAAAGAATACCTATTTTTTATTTTATATTGTTTTGTTATTTGATTCAATGCTGATTTTTATATTTAATGCCAAGAATCTAAAGTATCTATTCTGCTACTAGTCTTCATTGGTTCTGTCTTTAAATAGTGAAGAAGAGATCTTTCTAGACTGAGGCAATGTTCATACTTTTGTAACAATCCAGTGTCCTATTTCCCCCCCACATTAGAAACCGACTCTATGTCTAACTCTGCCCCCATAAAGAAGCAATAAATATTAAGAAATCGTTATTTTTTTTTCTAATATATTATTATCCGAAATGAAAGAAGGGTTTGTGACAGAAAGAGAGAAAATGAGAAACTGTTAAATGCAATTGAAGTGTTCCTGATTTAGGACAACAAAATTAAAGAAATAAAAAAAAAAAAGAAAAAGGAATTCGTCTTTGCAAGCCAACAACTGCCGGGTTTGTGATCACCACTGTCACCAACCTACGTCTGTCTGCCTGTCCCAGACCTAAACTGTCAACTCCTTTTATACATGTCTCCAGCATGATTTTGCATGACTTCCACCAGAGCACACCTTTTAAAACTATGGGCGCCATCTTGATTTCTCTCTCTCTTTCGCCAACCTCACCCAACACACACGTGGTAAGACTTCTGTTCGTTTGATCTGTTTTCCCTTTCTTTTTCTCCTTTCCTTCTGCTAACTTTAAACAACATGCCTCCATGATCTCTGGATCACATTTCGTAATCCCTCATCCATCGTCTTTCCCTACTTGGTTTCTGAAGTGTCTCGCCATCCTCCCGCTACAAATCGCTTTCCACCGTTTCATTTTCCACTGGCCTGATATCAAGAATATGTCTCGGTACTCCATCTACTGCAATATTGTTGCTAGTATTATTCCCGGTTATGCATCCCCTGCTCAACTGTGTGGTACATCGCGCCCCTGGGGGCTTCACCCATACTTCATCACCGAGTTTGATGGTCCCTGTTGTCTCCGTCTCCCTGCTTGCCAGCTCAACCCTAGGATGTCTCCAGGAGTATTTGAATATTGACAGGTATGGAACTGTCTCTTGCTGTTGCCCTGATCTAAACCACTTGCTCAAGCGAGGTGTTCCCCTCTCTGCCATTGCCTTTATTGTCTGGTGGTTTTTTTCTACAATCCCATTGCCACTGGGTCTATAGGCAGCTCTAAAGAATTGATGGACATTCCATTTCTTTAGCACATCCGCAACTGCTGCCACTCTAAATGCAGTACCATTTTCGGTTAGCTCTTCCACCGGACCGCACTGCAGAAACACCACGTCAAGGGCTGCTGCTATTTCACTGCCCGTTTCACCTCGCAGCCTTTTCCCGGGGCCATAGTCGATCATCGTCATGTAAACCTCTGTAATGGATGACATCAACTGCGAGTCTTTCCCAGGTCCCAGTCACACCTAGTTCTCCAGCTTTGCGTGCCCTTATCACAAGTCCTGACCACTTGCTTCACTTGTTCCTTTTGGGACACTCCGATCAACTTTTCTCACCAGGTACAATGTCCTCTCTACCTCCATATGATGCAGATTGTGCAACTCTCGCACCCCAGAGTTATCCAGATCAGTCACTGCAGCAATATGCTCTTTTGTTGGCACAGGCCAGTTTTTTCTCACTCTTGTGAGAGCATCCGTTTTGTTCTTCTCAGAGGTAACCATGATTAAGCTCAGTTTCAAAGGAAACTCCTGCATCATCTCAGCCAGCATCCTGAGCCTGCACTTCACTAGCATCTCTGTTGCCCCTTTCGTTCTTATCCTTTTGTCATGTGAAATCATCGATTTCAGCCAAGCAAACACAGTGGCAGAGTCTGTTTCCACACAGATGCTGTAGTCCCCATTTTAAGGCCAGATTAACTCCTTTGGTAACTGCATCCAATTCTGCTACATTGATGTGGCTAGCATCATCTTTCTTCTGTAGCCAAGCCGCATCCTCTGCAACCACTCCACCCACTTCCAACACAATCCCTGTTGAAATACTGGTTGCATCACACCACACGACTCCATTCAGTGTTTGCGGCACGTTCCACGTTACCCGAACTGGGTCTTGCTTTTCCACTTCTTTCAGGCCCTCTTCAATCAAGGCGGTCATTCTTCCTCCCACTCTATCATCCATACTCTACCTTCAGAATGCCTCTTGATGTAGCTGCATGCTGGTCTAAGCCAGCCGGCAATGGGGTAATGCCTGATCAGTCTGCCACATATCGAAAAAAGCTCCCGCTTGTTGAGTTCTTCTTTCATTTGTGGGATCTCGTTTCCCCTTTAAAATTCCAGGCTCCCCGACGCATTTCGTTTCAGCTTTAGTCCCAAAGCCATTCCCCCATCCAATTCTTCCAGTGACTTTGCAACTAACCTGAACTTCAAGTGAACCACGACCTCCGCTACAGTCACCAGAGTTTCATTCACGAGGATGTTGTCAATATATCAGCTCATAGCACCATCTCCATTCCCAATTTTTCTAGAATCTTCCTTAGAATGGTTGACATGATCTGTGGTGCCGAGTTCAGCCTGAACCCCACCCTCGTAAGGCAATAGGTTCTGCCTTTATATCTGACCAACTGGTACTTTCAGAGTTTCTTGGCAACACGGAGTTGCAAATAGGCAGATTTTAGATCGACCAACTTAGAGGCACTGTTCATTTGCTTCCATTCTCTGGTGGTCTCACTGCATATATCTATAACGTCTATTACTGGTCTGACCTTTCCTTTTGTTCGTTGTAGAACGCCCATTAATGGCAAGATGTCCGATTCAACGTTATTTGTCCACGGCAACAGTATCCCCTCCTCAATTCATCTGTCCACTTGTTCAAAATCCTTTTTTGCTCCTCTTTTGAGCGAGTTATCGTAACATGCCAGCCTGTTTGTTAATGTCAGTGGTTCATTCTTCCATGCCTACTCCACTGTCCACTGATTCCTGTCGAATTCCACTCTAAAATCCGGATCACTGATTGATATCCATTTCTTTTTTCCAACCTGTTTGATTCCTTCGTTGACCTGCTCTGTTACTGCGCACCCAGCTGGTCCGAACCTCACGCCATTGCTGCCGACTGTGACACCTCCAAGTCGACATATTACGTCCCTTCCGACAATCACTTGGACGCCAGGCACCAGGTGATCAGTGACAACTGCATGAGCTCTCATCTGGTGATCCTCGATTTCAATTGTGACAGTCCTGCTCCCTCAACATTCCACTCGTGAACTATCGAATGCCACTACTTCACCCTTCTCTTTCCATCCTCTGACAAGGCTAGTGTGCACCATGCTAGTGGTACAGCCAGTGTCGATCAGGGCCACAGCTTCTTGTCTTTCCACCACGATTTCACACTTGGGCATCTGCTGCGAGCACACCATTATTTCCAAGTCTTTTGCTCCCCCTTGACAGTTTCCCGGACTCTTGCAGTTAACTGCCATGTGACCACTCAGATTACACCTGTAGCACACAGTCCTTTCCAAGATCTTCTTGCAGTCTCTCCGCAGGTGTGGACCCCCCCACATTCGAAACGCACTTCGCGGTCCTGGGTGGCTTTTGCTCTCACCCTTCTGTGCTGTTGCCACTGTTCCTATGGCCACAGAGGGTTGGGTGCTCACTAATATTCTTGTAGTTGGAAGCAGATCACTCACTTAAAGTCTCGATACCTGGGACCTGCTGCAGTCTCTTGGAAATCTCCACCAGGAACCCGGTAACGAATGCCATCTTTGCTACGTTGTTTGCTACCAATCTTTTTACTTCATTCGCATACACATCGACGGATTCCCCCGGCCACCTCTTCTCTTTTAATTTTTTGTATACCTCAAGCGGCCCTTCCGCAAATGCCTTGATCAATCTAGCTATGATCGTCTCAGCGTCCTCCTGTTCACCGGAGCTCAGCTCCAAATATAGGGCTAGCGCATCCCCCTCCAAGAACAATGGTATCACTGTGGCAATGTCGCCTATCTTTTGGAGCTTTGCTACAAGGTCCACTTTCTTTAACCAAGCCACCACATCACCTTCGCCACTGAACAGCTTTATCATGTTGTTCAGGCTGGTAGCCATCGCTGAAATAGGAAACAAAATTAAATAAATAAAAAAAAGAATTCGTCTTTGCAAGCCAACAACCGCCGAGTTCGAGATCATCACTGTCACCAACCTTCGTCTGTCTGCCTCTCCACGACCTAACCTGTCAACTCCTTTTATACATGTCTCCCATGTGATTTCACGTGACTTCCACCAGAGCAAACTTTTTAAAACTATGGGCGCCATCTTGATTTCTCTCTCTCTCTTTCACCCAACCTCGCCCGACACACACGCGGTAAGACTTCTGTTCGTTTGATCTGTTTTTCCTTTTCTTTTTCTCCTTTCCTTCTGCTAACTTTAAGCAATAGTAATGATTTGCAATGTAATGTTTATCTGTCCCAAATAAAATATATTGATTTAAAGTTAAAATGAAAACCTTGATTTTCATTTAATAAAGAAAATGCAGAATTACTTGTTTTCTAATGTTTTCATTTTAACCTTATGAAATAATGCTTCGGGGGGGGGGGGCTTATTAATCTAAATATAATCGGTTATTTTTAGTCATTTTTTATTTATTTATTTTTTTTGTTTTAGAAACTAACATGTGAATCAAATATTTATCCCCACACACTTTATCAGTTTCTTTATCTAACAAGATTATATGTTGAGTGTAAAAATAATATTAAAAATGGAAAATTCTCTACAAATTTTGAAGTTATTAAAAAAAATGAAATTTTCCATTGGAGGTAAGTCAGAAGTTAGGTTGATGTGTACAGGAAGTTGCATCACAGCAATCACTACACCTCAGAGAAGCTAAAGTTTCTGTCGATTGGGAATTGCACATCAAGTGATCTCTGCCACTTACGGTGGTTGGTCAGACAGATGCAGTCCATCTAGATGTATTTGTAGTAAGAAGTAAACAAAATAGTTATTAGTTTGTTTTTGTTTTTATATGGCATATCAACCCTTGTTGATTCTTATATATCACACTTGTACATGTTTTTGAATATAGCTGATTTTTTTGTTGCTGTTTTTACCAATCGCTTCAGACAAGGAATAAAGCCATTTAATGTAAGGTGCTAAAAAAGTACTACTTTAGGATCAAAAACTTGCCAACAATAAGTGTTAGATTGAATAGATTCTGGCCCAGAAAACAGCAATTTTTAGAAACATCACTCTTGGAATATGAGGACTAAAGAACAAAATAAGGGAAGCGAGAGTTACGAAGATGCGGAAAGTAAACCCAAGATCCATTTTCTACTCTCCTTTTCTAAGTTTATTTTAATCAGGAGAGACTTTGTCATCCATTTAATACTGTCCAAGCTCAATGTTATACTTAATTTTAATAATGTAACAGGAATCACTGTGTAGACATGTCTATAGCCCTACTGAGAGTAGTATTACTACAACTACTGCTGCGACTACTTGGTTCGTGTGCCCTTGGTGACATTATAAATTATCTTTATGTCAACATATCCGTCTCTACATTGGTGATATCAATACCATGTAATTGCTCAGCGATGGAACTGTCATCATCAAACATGTCTAACAACTGTCGACCGTTTTGGTAAATGACGTAACACAAAATTTATGCGGTCGCAACTGAAGTAAATTTGGGGATTCTTAACTTTTAACGAATGATAATGAAATAGCAGACGTTCCCATGACCTGTTGGGTCACAACCGCTACCACAATTTATTTGACGTTGATTTCTGGAAAATTCATAAACTGTGATATATCGTAACTCATAATCGTAGCTTCCCTTATGTTGTTCATTAGTCCTCACATTCCATGAGTGATGTTCCTGTCAAAGGACAAAGAATTGCTGTTTTCTGGCTAGGAATATGTTATGGGATAAGCTAATCAATCCATTTCCGGAATAATGGCTTAACCCGAGAGACTATAGATATAGTTACATGTGAACATTGATGTAATGATTCGTGGTAGTTGTGGCACCAGAATAATGACGTGTACTTCTATAACATACTTTTGCTAATACACTTTTTATTACTGATACCACTGCGCTTATCTTGATTATTACTGGCCTGCGAGGCTACAATAGAATGTATTCATATAACACTTATTGGCTATTTTTTTATCATGAAATGGTATTTATTTTTATTTGTTTATTTTTTTAGTCCCTTAGCTTTGTTTTGTCTGGAACTATTTCCATAAAAATAAATCTGCAAAATTTGCAAAACAAAAACTTATATAGCTCTTGTTTTTATATTGTTTTTATAAATAACACAAAAGTAAACGGACTTTTTATATTGCTATCTAATTTACAAACGTGTTTATGGTGTGTACAACTATCATCATCATCGTCGTTTGCGTGACACTGCTGTCCCAACTTTCACTTTCTGGTTACCACTTGACACGTCTTCTCTCCACTCCAAAACGAACTTCTGCAACTTTAGCTTTTCTCTCCCCGAATCCGACTTTTCTCTTCTACAAATACAACTTCTCTGCTCGCAATCAAACTTCAGAATGCACTCCTTCCCCAAATCACTCCTCTTTTATCTCCAATCAGGAGCATCTCATTTGCATACCTCGTGGTCACCTTGTAGGCATATAAAGAAACAGGGCAGCCATTTTTGTTTCTTTCTTCTTCATTATGAACACGAGGTAAGCCACACAAAAACGCGGTCGGTCGTTCTTGTTTCTTTTTTCTTCATTTACACCACATCATGCAGTCTCAGTCTTGACGATGACTAGTCGGGTCCTTGGTGCCTTATCCCTGGGTGTTGGCGTAGTCCTCTTTCTGTGAAACGTCTGGTCACAGACACCACATACGTGGGTGCCAGAGTTGTGTCGTCTATAGTGTCTCAGCTCTAAGGCTTCTCTGATCTTTCTCTCTATTTCTTTTTCCTTTGAGAAGACTGTTCCGCCAACTACTCTTTTCTTTAGCTTGTTCTTTCCAACTCTCAACGTTGATGTTCATTGCCTTCAGGTGCCGCTTTGTTACATCTTCTGATCTCCTACAACTATATAAATTAGATGAAGAGTTCCTCTTTCTCTAAATGATATAATATGGAAGAGCATAGATTGGTATAATGAATGCACTTCCGGACGATGGAACTGTATGGAGTTGAAATATTATCGGATCAACTGTGTTTGATTATTCATTATCATCGGGAAAGTCCATCTAGATGTATTTGTAGTAAGAAGTAAACCAAAATATAATAAATAAATAGCTCATTCTGCCATCCTTTTAACCTGTCTAAAGATACTGACTTCCTGACCTAAAATGCACCAAACATTAATGCTATTTTTCTTTCCCTTTGTAAAACTCAATCATGTTCTGCAAAGTCGAAAACAAAAACAATTTTCCTCTACAAAATAACCAAATTAAACAGCGTGAATAAATATTTGAAGATATAAAGAACTTAATGCAAAATTATTGGATTCGGCATTACATAATATGCTGTAAAACAAGCGCACTAAACCGCACAAGTGTTGTCTATAGTTAATAATATTATAGAAAATATTCTTTTTGCTTATTAAAACGGACTTGGTCTTCACAAGGCTTTTCTTTCTTACATATTTTAATAGCACAAAATACAAATATTACTTAATGATGGCATTGAGTTATGTTTAATTCTTCTAATTAGCCGTAATTTGCAATTAACTGAACAATCATCCATTTACTACTTAGCTCTCTATGTATTTATCTCATTTTTCTATTTTTTCTGGTTCAACCAGTCTCAAATAAATTTGAATCTTTCTGCAAATTTTGAACCTGTTTTTTCTGATTCATTTAGTTTAAATTATAGATCCATATAATAATCTTAATTTTTTTAACCTCTAGTTTTATTGCTTGATTTAGAACAAAAAAAATTAAATTTAGAAACGAAAATGTCATCTATATATCTATAAAAGTGAAAATGTCTGTGTGTCTGTCTGCCTACCAAATAACTCAGTCAATTTTCGGTCTACAGACTCGGAATTTGACATAAGAGGTATTGAGATTTGGGAAAATCTTTTTAATCGGTTTTCGGTCAGAAATTTGTCTGTCAAAGCTCAACGATTTGACCTGTGAGAACTCTACCGAACTCCTCCGCCAATCTTGAGTCTAAACACTTGAAATTTTAAATATAGGTTACTTGGACATGAATCTAACTCTATAATTTTATTTGAGCCCAAAACAAATGTTAAGGGGTCATAACTGGGGTCAAAGTTTTAAAAAATTGACCTCTGCGGTCTCTACCAAATTGCTCAGCCAATTTTTGGTCTAAACATTTGAAATTTTACATAAAGTGTATTCAGACATAGGGCAAACTTTTAAATGGTTTTTTTTTTTTTTGCTGAAAATTTGGCTGCCAAGGAGTCAAAGTTCAAAAGATTTAACTTTGCGGTCTCTAGCAAACTATTAAGTCAATTTTGGGTCTAAACTTTTAAAATTTTACATAAAGGATATTCAGACATGCAGCAAGCTTTTTGATTAGTTTTGCGCGAAGATTTGACTTACAAGAGGTCAAAGTTTACAAACTCTACCAAACTCCTCCACCAATTTTGGGTCTAAAAACTTAAAATTTTAGATGTCGGTTGCTTGGACATGTGTCAAACTTTTTTTTTCATAATGGGTATTCAGACATGCGGTAAGCATTTTAATCCGTTTTGGGGCAAAAATTTGGCTGTCAAAAGGTCAAAGTTGAAAGACTTGAAATTTTAGATGTAGGTAACTTGGTTAAGACTTTGTACTTTGTATTTTGATTTAGGACCAAAGTAATAAATGTTAAGAGGCCAAAATTGGGGTCAAAGTTAAAAATATTACCTCTGCAGTGTCTATGAAATTACTCAGACAAATTTTGGTCTAAACATTTGAAATTTTACATAAAATGTATTCACACGTAGGGCAAGTTATGAACAGTACATAGGGCTCGAGCAAAGCCGGGCTGAACTGCTAGTATAGATATATTATATTGTACCCAATATAAAATAGTTATTTCAAAAATAAAATAAATAGATGATTTGAGATCCATCAGTCATAATTGAAACGAAACCAAAACTCATGAATAATTCTTAATAAAATTATATAATAAGAATTAATAAAATTATATAAGTATGGTGTAGTTTGCTTGAAGCATTGTTAGAGAATAAAATATACTTTTAGGAGGCTAAAAATTGTTCTAGCCTTCTAAAAATACCTTTTATTTATTATATATTATAGTGTACCCAATATAAAGTAGTGATTTTAAAAAAATAAATGATTTGAGTGCCATTAGCTATAATCGAATTCAAAACCAAAACTTATGAAGAATTCTTAATAAAATTATTTATTATAAGAAGGTCATCTAATATATAAATCTCATTTGTCTGTTTAAATGTATGTATGTATGTAAAACTTTTGACAGAGGCGACGGAGTTTCACGAGATTGGTATTGTTTTGAAACTCGACCCTTTGGACGACAAATATCGAAAAATTGACTAAAAACATTAATTCCTTCACCTTCTACTGGGCACTTTTCTACAGGGATGGGGTCGCTTTTTCCACGGATATTTTTTAAAGTGATCCCCTCTTTTTGGTTGTCTAGCCTTAATTTAAACCTACTTCACTTCCGGTTTGGCGATGGATGCAACAGCAAACACGTCACGTTTTTTTTTTCACATTCTTTTCCTCCTTCACGGTACAGATTTGAGCCTGCTTGCTTACTACCACTTTTTCTTTTTGCTCAATACACTCCTCCAAACACCCGGGCAACGCCGGGCACCCAAACAAATCAAGAAAATACATTACTAAACAAAGCAGTCCTGTAACTTTTGCTTCTTTTATTTTATCCTTTAGTTCTCATATTCCATGAGCAACATTTTTGATAGAAAACAGCAATTCTTCCTTTTTGAGTCAGAATCTATTCTAACAGATAGCGTTGGCAAATGTTTTACCTTGAATAGTATTTTTTTTGTTTCATTTTTATTTTTGTAACACCTTTACATCAAAGCGGCTTCATACTTTGTCTGGAGCAATTTCGATAAAAAAAAAAACGGGAAAAACACCAGGTATGAACAGCTAGTAAGAAAGGAAGAACTACTTTTCATTTCCAAGTGAATACCATTAAAACTTTATTTTCAAAAACATTACATATTTGTTGCTTCATACAACAAAGCAAAACCATTAAAAAACACGATTTGACAATTTGGATAGATTAGTATTGGAATGTTTGTTCCATAATGAATACAGTTATCTGATTGAGGTCTAACATTGGACATCTAGTGAACTATGAAGGTCACAACACAAAAGAACGATCAGACAGCATCTTATTACTGATCTTCCAAAGTTCAGTGGCGAGTTTCCCATCCTGTGCCGCTTCTGATGGCTCACATCGGCAACAGTTGTTGAAATACATGCCTCCAATTCCTTGAAGCTCCGGCACAGTTGCACAGTATAGAGTTGTAGCCGAACCTTGTTGCTGAAATGAAGAAAGGTTTTAAAGTTAAAAAGGAAAACATAGCTACAATCAATATACAATACAATTATGAGTACAAAAACTAAGATTTCAAGAAATGAATTGATGTAATGCCATACTTTTTCGATAAGATTGAAGTCTGGAGATTGTGCAGGTCAATCCATGCTCTTCAAAAAAACTCTTGACATCTGTGTGAATGGGAGCATTATCCTGCATGAAGATGGGGTTATCATCCAAATTCCGACAAAAGTAGGATATAAAATGCTCAGTCAACTTGCTCGAATTACTTCAATCTTACAAACGAACTATAAACCCTAGACCATTAGCACAAATAATTATATATAGAGAGAGAGAGTGAGATAAACAAATTTATAGTTTTTTAAATTTCTTTACGAAAAATATAATTTTCATAACAAAATTAATGTCCTTGGTCGAATTAATTTGACCTGGCAAGCGAACTATAGACCCTACTATAGGCAGTAATCATGCCCACACAAAAACTGAACCTCCACTACCTTGCAGAAACTGTGCACCTAGGCTAAAATTCTTTGTCCTTCCTCTGACGGACGTACTGCCTACCATATTTAACTTGCTTTCGTCACTAAAAATCACTTTCGACTAATATAAGGAGTCAGGATGTTCATTGAATCTAAGTCCAGACTGTCCTTTGTTCTTTACAGAAATAATTGGCTTGCGTCTTGAAATACAGCCTTGCAAATAAAATTCCTTCAATTTGTTCTTAACTGTAGACACAGAGCACTTTTTAACAAGATTACACTATTGCTAGATTTAGGGAGCTATTTAAAATCTGTTTATGAGACTGCCAATCTTAGTATAAGAGTAGCATTGTTTCCATCAAAGAAGTACCTCAAGGACAACCAGATTAAGGGGGGTTATTTTGATTCCACTAAAGCAACTCGCCCTGATAGCATTCCTATTATAGTGCTCAAAAAGCTTCAACCAAAACTAGCTCCCATACTTACAAATCTATTTAAGCATTGTCTTAAGGAGAATTGCTTCCCAACATCCTGGAAACCTCATCAGTATGCCCCGTATTTAAAAATTCAGGTGATCGCTCATCTCCCTCTCAATACAGACCAATCAGTATCCTGTGTGTCATTAGTAAGTTGCTAGAATCTGTTAAATACAGAAATAGTCAACCACCTCAGTGACATGCAATATGGTTTCCGTTCTGCTAGATCTACAGCTGATGTGTTAACAGTAATATCTCATAAGATTAGCTTTTGGTAGGGTGTGGCATAAAGGTCTACTCCACAAAATCTTCAGCTATGGTATAGCTGGAAACGTCTTTTCAATTATTAAATCATTTCTCTCTAATAAGAGTAGTGGTTGATGGGCAAAAATCTGAAGCTCACCAAATTAATGCTAGAGTCCCTCAGAGATCCATCTTGGGCCCAACTCATTTTCTGATCTACACAATGATCTCCCAAATCACATCCTAAGATCAATCGTAGACATTTATGCTGATGACACTACCATCTATGGCAACATTTCAAAGGTTGTAAACAACCAAGTTCTCTCTGATTCTCTCTCCTCTGATCTTGAGCACGTGGTGCAATGGAAAAAAAGGTGGCTGGTTAATTTTAATGCATCTTAGACCAATTTTTTATCATTCCATCATCAACGCTTTGATCCCCGTCTGGCATCAATTGAAATGAATGGCTCTCATCTTGAGGAGGCTCCATGTTTTGACAAACTTCTGGGCTTGACCTTTACTCGTGATCTGATATGGAACACATATATCAAATCCGTTGCCAGGGCTGCTGGGAAAATGGTTGGATCGTTCTATCATTCCAGTAGATATCTCACTGTTGATGCAATTCTCTACATGTATGAGAACCAAGTGCATCCAAGGATGGAGTATTGTTGCCACATCTGGGAAGGAGCTGCCAAAAGCAGCTTATCTTGCCTTGACAGAATTCAAAATAGACTTCGTAATCTAGTGAGGGATGCCCTTTTCCCTTCCCTGGTACCTCTTTCCCACAGAAGAGACATCGCAAGCCTGTCTCTTCTTTATCATTATTTTCATGAGAAGTGTTCGTCTGAGCTCCAATCTATGGTCCCCCCTGGCCTTTCACGAAAAACACTTGTCTAACTGAAACCACTATCAATAATTTACCCCCACTCTTTATCTGTGCCTAAATTCCATGAACAAAGCTTCTTTCTTAGAACTGCACGCCTGTGGAACTCTGTTCCGTTTTCCTGCTTTCCAACTGACTACAATACGGTTGCCTTCAAGTCAAACGTGAATAAATTCTTGATGAGCCATCCCTTTAAGTAATCCAATTTATCAAATTTCCACTACTAACGATGACCGACATGTTCTCTTGACCACTGTACAAAAAAATCTTTATTTTTAATATATTTTTAGATTTAATTCAGATAACTTCCTCTTGTCATGGAAAGTTCACTTACCCCTATTATTAACTCAAATATACTAAAGCAAATAAAATGTGGCTTGGACTCGAGTATTAAATTCGATGAAATTGATTGGAATAAAACATTCGATTTTCAGAAAACAAAAGTATTTTTGCTGAATTCAAGGAAAAAAGAATATTTTAATTTTATTTACGATCTGAATTTTAAATTACTCACCATTGTCTTAGTAAAAGGTCGAACAATTGCAAAGAGGAGTCGAAAGACCCACCAGTTGCGAGGCAAATCACTGCTCATCATGTTTCCGGGGTGAAGTGCATTCACGGTTACTCCAAGGGGCAGTAAACGCTGGTTCAGCTCGATTGCAAATAGAACGTTGCAAAGTTTGGATGTGTTGTAGGCACTCATGCTATTGTATCGATTGCGAGGCAAAGATAGCTTCTCCTCGGATATATTTTCGCAGCTCAAGTCTGTAAACCTAGAAGTGAAGTAAAGAAAAATTAAAAGAAAGCGAATACATTCAACAAATACATAAATAATCTCCAGAAACGAAAGCAGTTTTCACACATACATCCAGAGTGGGGTAGAGCAACTGTTTTTTTTTAGTTTTTATATGATATTTTAAATAAACAAGTTGGTCTGCCCCACATTGTGTGTGTGTGTGTGTGTGTGTGTATATATATATATATATATATATAGGGGGGGGGTGCCAAGTTGGTTAAAGGGAAAATTGTTCCCAACTCGCATTTGGGTAAAAAATGCACTTTTGTAAATAATTGAATTCATTCAAAACGTATTGCAAAAACAAAAACAAATAACATTTAAATAAATCGCGATATATCCAGAGAGTCAAGTGGGATGAACGCGCAGATAAAGGGTTTAGGAAAATTATTCCCAACTCACATTTGGGTAAAAAATGCACTTTCGTAAATAATTGAATTCATTCAAAACGTATCGCAAAAACAAAAACAAATAACATATATATATATATAGCTTCTTACACAATCAGCAGTGCATCTGTTTGGCTTGTCAGGCGTGAGAATATTTTTTTTTTTTTTTACACAGGAGTCACCACTTATCAAGGCCGGGAGGTCACTCGAGGATAAGGGTTGATTAGTATACATTAGTCAATGGAAAGTAAAACAATAAAGTACTTGGTTTTGTTGAAAATTTTTGTTGGATTAATTAATTTGCATATGAGAGGAATAGCCACTTTAAGAAGGATGAATTTGGGAATACAAACAGTTAAGTGTTTGACAGCTGAGAGAAAACTTTGAAAGCTGAACATTGTAAATGTGAATTACGGTGGTTAAGTGAAGAGTTCCATCATATTTTCCTTTTGGGAGTAGAGATTTGTTGGTGCAAATTATGGCATTAGTGAAGAAGAGTTCTGTTAGTTTTTTTTGGTATTTATATATATGAGGTCGTTCCAAGAATAAAACCTATTCTTTTAACTAGAAACATTGAAGAGCTACGTGTTTGGTTTGGTTTCACGGCATATCATTTTATTTTTTTTTTTCTCCTTTGTGTTATTTAATGCTGAGTTCCGCAAGTAAGAGTTTTTTTTTGTTTTTTTTTTGTTGTAGGTTAGATATTTTAACTTATTCAGTAAATCAAGTCAGTCATTTATGGTCATTAGGTGATGGGATATTTTTAGGGGGGGGGGGTAAAGTTGGTTTGAGTTAATGTAGCAGGAAGGAGTAGATTATGTAGAACAAAACCATTTCCTCTCTGTGCGATGTGCTGAAATCTGTAAACCATTCTTCTATTGTGGGTTTGATTTTTAAAAGTTTGTTATTTTGACTGTTATGCCATTGTTCTTGCCATTTCTTCATAATGAGATTATTTGTTTGTAGTTGGTGTGGAATTTTTATATTGCTTGTATTGAGTTTTAGTGCGTTTTTGGCAGCTATGTCAGCTTTTTCATTGCCCTGGATTCCAAAATGATTGGGGATCCAGCAGAATTTAATATTTTAGTTTTGTGAAAGAGTATGTATTCTTTATAATAGGTTGATGAGTAGCGGGTTATTTATAGTTTTGGTTCTTTTAGGATTTGAATACTGATAGGGAGTCTGAAAAAATTATAAATTTGTTGTGGCTGAGGTCAGTAATGAGGTCTAGAGCTGTTGCTTCTAACATCTGTAGGGTCGTTTGGAGGAAGATAGATGAAGCAGATTGTAGGGTGATTATGACAGCAATTGCCTGTAAGTTAGTTTGTATATTTATTTAGCTTTGTGCTGTGGTTTTGTTAATGAGAATGGATGTTCCTCTAGAAGCTTTATTTGGGTTATTTGTTGTGTGGTTGTATTCATTGAAGCTATGGAGATTGATATTTTCAGATGGTTTTAAAAAGGTCTCCTGTAAGCATATTATTGTAGGACAGATTGGATATTAGAAGTAATTCATTCCGGTTGGCTTTTATACCTCTGCAATTTCATTGGATTATTTCGTTGGCCATGGTTTAATTTTATGTATTTGATTTCTTCTCGTCTGATTGTTTTTCTTTGATTATGGGAGGTTGGAAATTCTGTCATCTATTTCTATTGTTTCGCAGGTTGTAAATTTATTCTGGTTTATAGTTCTTGTTTTTGACATAGACAGTAGTTGTCATACGGCGGCCCTCAATACCTAAACTAGTTCTTGAAGTGTCTTTATTAGGGTTGTGATTCCCTTTAGTTATGTGGTTTTTGTTGCTTTTGGTTGCACTCGAGTACAATTTAACTGGTTCTCTCATAGAGGCTGATTCAATGATCTTTCTGGTTTCAATAAAGCTTATGTTTTTTAATTCATTTATTCTTTGATCCAATTTTGGCAGAGAGATGAGTATGCTGGATAATTCTCATCACAGTTTGAGCATTTCATGTTTTCTTGGCATTCTGGTGTTCATTACTGCTACATTTTGGGCATACTGTTTTCTTGGTGGAGTATTCCTTGTAGTGGCCGAATTTTTGGCAGTTCAGACAACAAAGTGGTCTGGGGATATGTTTCTACTTTACTAGTAATATATCCAATCCTGATTTCAGTTGGTGGAGTGGGAGTATTGACGGTTAATATGTATGTGTTTATTGTTTGTTTCTTTTATTGTAATTCTTTTGGTGTCTATAACTTTTTTTTTTTAAGGTTTGTTTTTATTTCTTTTAGAAAACAGTTGATGATTCCTTTTGAAGTGTTGAGGTTTAATGTTTATATCATAGAACTTTGTCCATGTTAAAAACATTTTCTGAGCTATTTTTAAGCAGATAATTGCACAAGTAGGATTCCATTTTTTAATTTTTTTATTTGCTTTGTGTTTAAGTTTTTCTTTATAATTTTTTTTATTAGGAATGGAGACATTTTTTTTATTCATGTATTGTCTTGCGATTCTAAGAGTATGTACTTAGGAAAGATTGTATTTTCATCTGCTTGTTACGATTTCCTTATTTCCTTGGTCTCAGCAAGGTATTATATAAAGGCTTGTTGCCGGTAGCATCTGTTTTTATTAGCTGATTGGCCCTTGCCATCGCTTTCTAATATCAGTGTTTTTTTTATTGTAAATGTGTTTATGTGTGATGTATTTGTATTTCTTTTTTTTTCGAGGGTGTACTGTTATTTAGGGCTTGTCAGGTAGAGCCAATTGATCGGGATGGGTCTCTCCGACCACCCATCTAGCCAAAGTGGAGTGTTGAAAACTCACAGCCACTTGGATCCGGGTCGTGAGGTTCTGAGCCACCAGGATCCTGTTCTAGAACATTGTGGGTCGCCACTTATGGCTAACAGATGGCCCCATTGAGGGCCTTCTACCCTCTGCAGAGGGGCAATTGGTGTCTTCTGGAGCCTCACCAACATGACCTTTTAAATGTATAAAGTTTTTATGTTTCAAGTTCTTCAAGCATTTCTTTGTGATGTTTGTTTTAGTCATTTTGTTTCATAGTACATCAACCCTTTTGGGTTATTCATGTCGCATCAAGTTATTTTGTTTCATAGTACATTAACCCTTTTGGGTTATTCATGTTGCATCAAGTTATTTTGTTTCATAGTACATTAACCCTTTTGGGTTATTCATGTCGCATCAAGTTATTTTGTTGAAGATTTTTATTATTCAATCTCTTTGTATCTTCAATCGCTAGTTTGTAGTGTTTGGTTGTTTTATAGCGGATTTTATCGTTTTTGTTCCCTGTCCTGCAGAACATGAATGAGTTTTGCAATGGGAGAGGGAAAAGGTTTATAGTATTAATGTTTGGTACATTTAAAGTCAGGAAACCAGTCAGGAAGTGGGGAGGTAGAAAGAAGGTATAGGAAGAAGGTAGGGTGTTGTTTTTGGTTTTGCAGAACATAATTAAGTTTTGCAAAAGGAAGTAGAAAAACAAAACACATCAATGTTAGGTGCATTTCGTCTCGGGGAGCCATTATCTTCAGACAGCCTGATCCGATAGCACTAGTACATAGACAGGAGTTGTACCATTAAAACAAGTGACATTTTGTGCTCCAAAATATATTTTTCTACATAGTCACCACCATTCCCAATACACTTTTGTCAGGAATTCAAGAAAGCATCTGAAATGTCGCATCTTCATTATGTATGTCCATGTGAAAGGTTACTTTCTTAGGGTCAATATTTGCAACAGAGAGATTAAACTTTCAAGTCCTGAATGCATAAGTGCAGTCATCATAACAATGATATTTGCAATAACCTCTAATCTATTCGAATAGAATAAAAAAAATAGGAAGCATTACTTTTGGAACTATACATACACACACGTGTGTGTGTGTGTAGAATTTGAGGATTATATCTTTAAGAAATTTGCATTAATAATCATCAGAAAATAATGTAATCAAACTTTCATTTTGGAACTGAAATTTTTCAACGATAATTGTAAAAAAAATTTTTAATTTTACCTCATTACATGTCTTCAATGTTTATTCCATTTTTGATCAGCATCCATTAAATGATTTTGATTCCAGAACCATTCTAATATTGAGGTCTTAAGAAGAAATTGAAATTCAAGGGATCTTACTTTATTTCTTTCAATCCAAATCTGGTATATTAGAAGTTTCAAATAGGGGGGGGGGTTATACCCATATTATGCACTCAAGAAACCTTTTTAAAAACTTCAAAGAATATTTATTAATTAATGTCTAATACCTTCTGATATAATTTCACAAAAATCAGAGGTATCTAAATTTTTATGAAGAGCTGCTACCAGCTTTTTATCATCTGTTACATTTCATTAAATATATACCAGATTTGGCTCTGCTTGTGCTTAGTAATTGTCGTGTTCCAAAAATTCATCTAATGCTACTAGACCAGACTCTCTGAAAATACTGGTTTTCTGACCTAAAATGCATCAAACCCTAATGTTATTGTTTTTCTTTCCTATATAAAACTCAATCATATTAAGGACGGGCAAAAATAACATTTTCCTATAAACAAACAAAAAAAAGCACCATGAATAAATATTAGAAAGTATAAAGAACTTGAAACAAAAATATTTTACAAAATAACCCAGAAAAGAGTCCATATGCCATAAAACAAAACAAGCAAACAAAACACCATGAATAAATATTTAAAGAACTTGAAACATAAAAAGTTCTTTCAAAATTACTGGATTCTGCATAAAATGACCCCAAAAGCGTTGATTTATCGTAAAATAACCAAACCAAGATTCATAATGATCAATTAATTAGTTTAGGATTGAATCATATGAATACCTAACAGATGTGAACTCCCACTCAAGTATAAAATATTTTACATATATATAAAAATTTAATTTCTAAGGTGTTTACATATTATCGCACAAATAAAATAGAATTATTTTTTTTTTTTTTTTAGCTTAAGGGTTTGAGATACAAAAATATATTTTTAATATTACCTGTGTGACTCTGAAGAGACAACAACAATTCTCGCGGGTTGTGAATCAATCATGACGTCCTTGAGAAGCAAAGAAAGATAAAAGTGTGACAAGTGGTTCACTTGGAAGGTCATCTCAAGATCATCTTCTGTTTCAGTGTAAGGCAGACCAATGACACCGGCATTAAGAATGAGAATATGTAGTGGCCTGGCAACAAAATAAAAACAAAAAAATAAATTCATCAAACAAATTCAATTGATGTTGCTTTTCTAACCTGTGAAAATTCTATTTTTTATTATTTCAAAATATTTGCATTTTTGCTTTTTGAATATTTCTTCGCAATTCAGAAGTTTTTTTTTGTTTTTTTTTAAATATATATATCAGATGTAATTTATTTATCAGGCAAATTGCAAAATATACAACTATTAATATTTCAACATAATATGCCATCATCAGATTTTTTTTTTTGTTTGCCATGATGGTAAATGGTAGAATTCAGTAGAAGAGAATCCATGTGTTATTCTTCAACAATATTTTCTAATGTCCGGAAGATTACGCTTGCCACACATGGTATGAAAGATAAGGTTGTGTTCTCAGTGACATAAACGTTGTTTAAACTTTAAAATGAAATGCATTGTAATTTGGCTTATACATGTAATATTTTGTAAAATAAACAAATATGTATTTCTTTAAAATTAATATTTCGACATAATACGCCATCATCAAAATGTTCTTTTGTTTATTTATATTTCAATAACTGTACTTTGTTGAATCTAAGTTTGGTTTCTTGCAAAAGATTCTCTTTTGCTCTTTTTTACAAAGAAATATGAATAAGCATTGTCATTTATTACATTTTAGTTTCATAGTCATAGTGGAAGACACTATGATTCACAGTTACACTCCAAAGATCTAAGTCTCTCTTCTCCGATCTTGAGCA
The DNA here is from genome assembly GCF_053919585.1 of Euprymna scolopes. Classification (NCBI taxonomy): domain Eukaryota; kingdom Metazoa; phylum Mollusca; class Cephalopoda; order Sepiida; family Sepiolidae; genus Euprymna; species Euprymna scolopes. The sequence goes on from NC_136490.1 coordinate 145,589,845, forward strand.
TGTGGTGCAATGTGATAAAAGGTGTTTGGTTAATTTTTTTGCAACCAAAAACAAAACAAAAACTACGGAAAAAAAAAGAAAATTATCAAACAAAATTTAATTAGTGCTTTTTTTTTCTATCAGTAAAAATTCAATATTTTTTTATTAATTTTCAAATATTTGCATTTTTTTTTAAATGTTCCTCTCCGATCTGTACGATTTTTTTTTGTCTCCACATATATTTCATCATATATTAAATGCTTACATACACAGATTCAATAGCATTAACTAATTACATATTGAACCTAGTTTCATCAAAGTTTAAATTCTTACAAAAAAATCTATTTTTTGTCCTTTTCTACGAGAAAATAAACATTTTATTTTTTTTCTATTTATTAAATACCAGTCTTTTAATCCTTTGATATTTTTACATACTATTTGGGATCATGTTTAAAAGAGTTGTGATGACATTACATTCAAAGTTCTGCATGTCAGTACAGCCAGGAAAGGAAGAAACAGAAAAGGAATTTTAAAGTCTAGTAGTCCAAGGGGGAAAAAAAAACTATTAGAGCAGAAGACCCTCCGGCATCTAGGGACAGTGACGTTAATCGTGAAGGGCTGGAATTTTGCTGCTTGTTGAAGTTTTATATAGAGGGTGCACAAGTGCTATGAGTTCATCAGGGCACATTCTGGTGATGAAACAGAGGTTAGTCATGAAGTAAAAAAAAAAAATATTTGGGGACATCAATTAGAATCCAAACCAAAACTGTAGCATTCAAAGCTAGTGACGTTACCACGCATATGAGTTGATTAAAAATAAACCAAGATGAATGTACAAAATGTATAACAATTTTTTTTCATTTTTGACCCCTTAAAACTATATTACCCGGCTAAAGACCTATAAAAGAACAGCCTGTAAAAAATCCAATCAATTGAAGCCTCCTGCCCCACTCTATGACTTCTAGTTTCAGAAGGGAAAGAGTTTGAAAATACGGAAACAGACAGACACATAACCGTTTATATATTAGATTTAAGATATTTGATTGCTTGCAAAATACTAATGTATTTTTAGAGCAAGAAAGTTTGAGTAAATTCTAAGACATTCTAAAAAGCATGTTTCATGCAAACTAATAATTGTTATATGGTAAACAGATCCAAAGTTTTAGTACACTAATAACAAAAACTAGTATTTATGCAGAATATGAACCGTGCTATTTTTTAGGTAGGATTTTCAAGTTTAATTCAATTTTTACAGTAACTGTTGTTAATAAAATGGTTAGGTGAAAGTACAGAAAGAGCATCTTGTAACTATTCTATCTTAAGTATGGCTTTCTAAATAAATTAGAATATGACCATATTATTTTTTTAGATGGAATTTTCAAGTTAAATTCAAGTTATACAATATTTTTGTTTATTAAATTGTTAGGTGAAAGCACAGAATAATTAACAAAAACCCTGACTCTCCCTATGTTCAAAATGGATTCTTCAATAATGTTTGGTTCATCACGGTCGATATGCTACATAAGTACCCCCCCCCCCAAAAAAAAATAGCGTCTAATGTCTAGATCAATGTTCGCTAACCTTTTGAACTTCTAAACTAAAATGAACGTAAAAACACTGCTAAGCAGTAAGGTCTTAATAAATTGTAATCTAAAGTTTTTTTTTTTTTTCAAAAAAAAAAAAAAAAAAAAATACGAATAAATCAAAATATTAATGCGGTCTTAATTTCAAACTAGAACTTAACTAGAATATTTTTCTCTCGTTTCAGGTCTTTCTGCTTACCATTTTCTGCATTTGTAGGTGTCGGCAAAGTAGCGCACACTTTTTAAAGAAGCCAGATCAAGAGCGATAACTTCCAGTTTTGCTGTAGACCTTTCTGCAAGAATCTTCTGAGAGGCCTCTGTTGCCTTTTCCACATTACGACAGGCGAGAATCACAGTGGCTCCATGCAACGCAAGCGTTCGAGCAGTCTCAAAACCTAAAAAGAAAAAAAAAAATCATAAATTAATTCGTATGTAAGAAAGGAGAACAGAAAATGGACCCTGGGTTTACTTTTTGCGATTCCTTTATTTTGTTCAATAGTCTTCGTATTCCATGAGCGATGTTTCTAACAGAAGCATTTAACGTTGGTTGTTTTTTGACGTTAAAGAATAATTATTCAATCATGAATTTAGCATCAGACTATAATTTTTGCCTGTTTTTAACAAGTTAAAACATTTAATATATAGATGTTGGATTATGCCCGGGTAGTGCTAGGTTTTTGGAATCTGACGATCCCGGAAAACACTAGTTTCCTAAAAGACTAAGTAAACAGAACAAGTCTGTAAATACGTTCCATAAATTGACCAATACTAAACAAAAGGAAAACTGGAAATTCTGATTTATAGAGTGACAATAAAAACGGATTGTTTGGGGTCAACATGTCAAAAAGGAGAGACAAGCCAAAGCAGCCCAGACGCATGTGTGATCGCATCTCATCACCATTGCCAACCACCATGCCACACCCAATCACATCTCTCTATCTCCACAACCGACGTCCGCTTGTCTTAACAAACTTATTTTGCAAACAGAGAAATTGTAATTTGCTATTAAAACAGTAGATATTTCAACACGTATGTTTCATTAAGGTATGCAGAAAACGACAGATAAGGGCGTATACATTCATATGCACGAAAACACACCAAGCAAATTTTTACATACATTCTCTACAACGACTCATATAAATGCTATATTACAAACGAAGTATGTGATCATCTATTTAGTTGTTACAGCTAGAGTAACAATTGCACGGATTTCAACCAAATTTGGTATGAAGTTTGTTTTTTTAATTATTTTATTTCAAAGAAAGGACAAATATATCCATGAAAGCAACTATATTATCAAACTGGCAATTTGAATTAGAACGACTGATCAGGAGTACTCCTTTTTTATTGACCAAAGAAGAAATCCCCAAGAAATATAATTCAAAATGATCTATTTTATATTCTTACTAGCCTGGGTGCCCGATGTTGCCCGGGTGTTTGAAGGTGTGTGTTGAGCAAAAAAAAAAAAAAAAAAAAAAAAAAGAGGTAGTAGGCAGGCAGGCTCAAACCCGTACAGCAAAGGAGGAAAAGAACGGGGGAAAAAATGTGATGTCTTTGCCTATTCGTCCATCGCCAAATCAGAAGTGGCAAATCTGGCATCAATTGAAATAGATGGCTCTCGTCTAGGGAAGGCTTCATGTTTTGACAAGTTTCTGGGTTTGACCTTTACTCCTGATCTGAAATGGAACACGTACATCAAATCTGTTGCCAGGGATGCTGGGAAAATGGTGGGATCCTTCTATCGCTCCAAAAGATATCTCACTACTGATGCAATTCTCTATCTGTATAAAAGCCAAGTACGTCTAAGGATGGAGTACTGTTGCCACATCTGGGCAAGAGCTGCTAAAAAAACAGCCTATCCTGCCTTGACAGAGTACAAAATAGACTTTGTGGTTTGGTGGGGGATGCCCTTTTCTCTTCCCTGCAGCCTCTCTCCCACAGAAGAGACGTTGCGAGCCTGTCTTTGTTTTATCGTTATTTCCATGGCAAGTGCTCGTCTGAGCCCCAATCTCTCGTCCCCCTTCGCCAATCTTTTACGAGAAACACCCAGCTGGCTGAAACTACTGTCCATAATTTTCCCCCCTCTTTATCTGTGCCTAAATCCAAACGTAGATTCCATGAGCAGGGCTTCTTTCTCAGAAGTGCACGATTGTGGAACTCTCTTCTGTTCGCATGTTTCCCACCTGACTACGACTTGGATGTCTTCAAATCCAACATAAACAAATTCCTGACAAACCGCCCCCTTAAGTAAGACACTCTATAGGCAGACAAGCATACATACATACGTACATTTAAACAGACAGGTGAAATTTATATTATAGACTACCAGGGGTATCCGGCGTTGCCCAGGTGTTTGTAGAACCCGGGGTGGGAGGGGAGTAGGATCGAACCCGAAGCCCTGAGGCGAAGTTTGAAAATAAAATCGGCCAGCCAGAATGAGTTAGTGAAAAATGTTTGAATTTATTTAAGTAAGAATCAAGTTGACAGGTGCACGTCCGGAAGTCGTCGAGCTGTACGACGACGACAACGACGACGACGTAGGTTTGTTTGTTATAAGCGAAGTAAAAAAAGAAAACAACGTTAACACTTAAGCGGGAAAAAAAACACAAAAAAAACAACGTAAGGCAAACGAACGATGAAAACAGAAAAACGAACACATGAAACATGGCTTAAATAAGCCTGTTTCGTTATTAAAATTTAAAAAATCGGTGGGTACCCGGGTGTTTTTGGGTGTCGCTAAGAATAAGCGAAGTAAAAAAAAAAAACAGAAAAATGAACGTTACGTGAAAAATGGCTTAAATAACACTGATTCAATATTTAAATTTTAAAAATCAAAAAAAAAAAAAAACCATCTCACACCACGATTCGAACCCAAAACATTTAGATAATGAACCAAGGCCTTAACAAACTGAGCTAAAGCGACGTTCATGAAGTTTGTTCGGTTTTTCAACTATTTAAAGTAAATCAGGTCACGACGTCATCCGACGCATGCGTAGAATCGGTCATTGTCACGGGAGGACCGTTTTTGTTGACACCCCCCCCCCCTGTCGAAAATTGTCGATTTCGGGGTGAAAAAGTTAACGTTAGCTTCGATGTGATACTGAGTTTGTGAATTTTCGTCGCGTCTGTCGAAGGTTTTTTAGCAGACATCCAAACATATACATACATACATTTTCGCTTTTACATATATATAGATGATAGCGCCTTTATATTTATATTGGACTAGCGGGGGGTACCCGGCATTGCCCGAGTGTTTGTAGGTATGTGTAGGGGGGGGGGGTAAGTAATAACCCTGCTAAAATATTATAAAAAAGACGATGTTAAAAAAATCGGAAAAACCAAAACGGAAAAAAAATGGCGTAAATAAACCTGTTGGATTGAACCTGTGTGTATGGGGGGGAGGTAAACTAAAGAATAAGCGAAGTAATAAAAAAACGTTGCCCGAGTGTTTAAAGGTGTAAAAGGAAAAAAAAAATAGTTTTGGTCGGGAGGCGAGATTGAACCTGGAAGCCTTGACGCGGAGGTCGAAACAAAAGCCAACTACTTAACTGTCTCGACCACGAGTGAGAGTAATTGATTAGTGTTGTAAGTTAAGGCTTATAAAGCGAGTGAAAGAGGTTTGATTGGCAGGAAGACGCTAAATGAGATCATCGCAGGATCATTACGATGACGTGGCAGTATTTTTAGTTTTCGCTTCCATGATGGTGGGAAGGGGGGAAAGCAGCTCCCCATCGTCCAAATTGAAGAGCAATTGTCTGATATAAGGAGAAACTCCACATTGAGATATTAAATCCTTTATTCATGTTAAAAATACATTGAAAATCAACAATGAACAAAAAACTTAGGCACCTGGCCAACTCAAAAGGGGGGATTGTGGAGGTTGTTGGTCATCCTTGTCACTTCAGAACTAAACAAAATCAAAAGTTTCTCCCAGCTAGGATCTTCTTTCACCATAATAATGCATTCACCCTTTCATACTGTGGGACGTCCTACTTAACTCCCAATTTTTAAAAAAATTTTTATTGACGTGTAAAAACAAAAAAAGATAACAATAAAAATGGTACAATAATTCATTTGTGTCGAGGGCGGGGGGAGGGAGTGATTAATAGGACCCTCCCAACACCATCTAGTTGATAGACTGCCCGTTTCACTAGGTTTGTAAAAGGAACCTCGCTTCTGCGGGTCAGTCTCTAAGTGGGGATGCCCTCTAGATGGGGGTGAATGGAGAAAAGAAAATTTTGTGGGTAAGGAATGGGGTTTAGTTTGTATTTCTTTTTCTCCAAAATGGGTGAAATTTAGAGGAGGGGGTGAAAACAAACATTGCAAGAAGGAGGGGGTGGGGATCTTGGAAGTTTCCTAATCGGGGAGGGATGGAACACACTCAGCTAGCTGAGAGGCTACTTGTTTAATTTTACTTTACAGAACTGCGCGTTCCACACCTAGGCGGGGAACACATATTCAAATTTGGCTCCTCTTCGTACACACAGACTGCTACATGTATCCATCTTCTGTCAAATGCTGCATGATGCAGCCTTCTTCTATCACATCTGATCTTCACCCGTAGTTGGTGTTTAAAGAAAGCGATCAGATCCTGATCAGAAAAAGACAATCCCCCCCCTTCCCTGGCAACCTTGCAGACGCGACGTCCAAATCACCAGGATCGTAACGTAGACCATTTGTCTTTCCCAGTCCCACAGTGGCCTCATGTTGTCCACGACATTGGATACAGTAATCAGGATTGATGTGAGCCGTCACCTCGCTGACATACGACCAGTACCGGTGGAGTTTGTGGCAATCGAAGAAAGCATGATCAGGTCATTTCTACGGCCGTTGTCCCACAATGGGGACAATCAGGCGACTCCAAAACCCGGAACTGCATTGCATGTTGTTGAGTGGAAGTGCATTTCGGGCCAATCGCCAGGTCAGAAAGAACTCCAAATTGTTCAGATGACTCGAACCATGGCGCCCAGCTCCATGCTGAGCAGATCTCACTCTGCTGCCAACCCAAATGCACGCATAGCGTGTCGACGGTAGCCCCCTTCATTAAATCCCTGTGGAGTTCTCTACGGGTAGCAGTCACAAGATCGCTGGACCTTGGTAGTCGTTTTAGCGCTGCTCGGCACTCTTTCATGTAGGCAGATTCTCCCCGTGGTCTGCGACGGCTCTCGATAGAAGGGTCGAGAACGAGGTCAAGGAATGCAGCAGTAACCACGGGGTGCCATGGTTGGTCATCTTGCATATAGTGGCGCAGGAAGGCCAGCCTCTCAGTGTCTTGATGACACTTCAAGTCCGGCATTCCCAAGCCTCCCTCACATGGACGTGGAACACAGACCTGTCTGCTCACCCAGTGTCTTCTTCTGTCCCAAAGAAGCGAGGACAAGAGCTGTTAGGTGTTGTGCAGGCAGGGGAAGTACGGCCAGTTGGTAAAGGATGAGAGGAAAGACATAAGTGGTGCACGCCTCAGCTCTACCCTTTAAGGAAAGTTTCCTAGGAAGCCACAAATTGACTGCAGCCTCCACCTTTGACCGTACCTCCAACCAATTTTTGTCAAGCTGGAGACCCGGTCCGAACCACACGCCTAGGATCCAGACCGAGCCATTCGTCCAGCTGAAGGGTGCCGGGAGGTTGGCGTTGCCACTCTAGGCGCCCAACCGCAGTCCTACCAACTTGCTGGGGTTTATCTTGTTCCCTGTAATTCTTTCGTACTGAGCAAGCGCCTCAGACACAATCTCGATGTTTCTGAAGCACTCCACATTGATCAAAAGCTGATTGCTTTCTGGACGTTTCGGCACGAAAGCTGAGAACACGACCTGTTTGAATTTAGTTTCACTGTATTTATACTAAAAAGCAGGACAAACAGGGGACAAAGTGAAATAGCGCGAATCTCATAAAAGTCAACGTAAATAAATCTAGAGGCAACGCGCATTCCCAAATCGTAGATATTATTATCTAGGGGGTATATAAATAGTTCTAAGCGATTGTACCCCCCCGCGGGACCGTCGGCGAAAAAAGCCTTTTCGAGACATACAAAAAATGCACACGCATTTGCCTTTTCTATATATAGATGACCCTAACCCAAAATTACCATCTATGAAATCATTAATAATATTCACAAACCTTTCAGTAATATGACCATAATTTGTACAAATCAATATAAGCCTGCCTTTTCCACATATAATTGAAAACGTTATTAATAAACAACACAAAAAATAACAAAGCATCAAGGCGTTTTAGTGTTCTTTTCAAGTATATAATATATAGTATCCCCCATAGAAGAACAGGAGTGTTGTCCCCAAACCGACTTCTCTCTTCCACAGACCTGAAAGGTGCAAGAGAAAAGATACGATCAACTTATTCCCTAATGAACATAAGGTGGTAGTGTAGTAATCGTTAATGCTGTAAAATAGGTAGAATTTGATTATTTAAGAGGATGATTCAATAAGAAATTGTTTACATTAGACTTGAAGGTTACCATATTGTAGTCGGTCAGAATGCAGGCCAGCAAAACAGTGCTCCAGAGGCAGGAAGTTCTAGGAAAAAGTTTTGTCCATGGAATCCGTCTTTAGATTTAGCCGCAAATAGAGTGGGAGGAAATGTTGATAATGGTATTAGTTAGTCAAGTGTTTTTTGTGTGAAAGTTTAGCAAAGAGGGGGGGCACAGATTTGAGCTCAGACGAACACCTGCCATGAAAATAATGACAGAGCAGAGACAGGCTCGGAACGTCTCTCCTGTGGGAAAGAAGTTGCAGGGAGAGAAAAGAACATCACCTACTAGGTTTTGAAACTAGTTTTGAACTCTGTCAAGGCAGGATACGTTTCTACCAAAAGCTCTTGCTGAAATGTAGCAACAGCATTCCTTTTTAGAAAGTCCTTAGTTCTTATACAGATAGAGGATTGCATTTGTAATGAGATACATACTGGAGAGGTAGAATGATCCAACCATTTTCCAGCAATCTTGGCAACAGATTTGATGTATGTGTTCCATTTCAGATCACGAGTTAAGGTCAGTCCCAGAAACTTGCTAAGGTGTGGTGCTTCCCTAAGACTAGAGCCATTCATTTTAATTGGGGCCTGATGGGGGTCAGATAATGTTGACAAGAGAGGAGCTTGGTTTTATATATATTAAAATTAACTTGCCCCCTTTTGCCGTGGTGCCAGTCGAAGGGGAGAGCACTGGCTTACAAGTACAAAAAGCAAGAGAAACAAAAGAAAACACAACTCTGACACATTCTGCAGATATCCATCATACTGTGTGTGTGTATGATACCATCAACCCTCTAAACGCTAAGGTCTACATCTGTCGAGACCTCTTTATCATCAGTTGACATCAGCTCTCGATCTAGTTCAACCCACAACTTACTGTCAATTGTTCCTAACTGTAAACTGTCGCAAAACTCACTCCCAATCCTCAAACTGTCTGAAAACTTACTCTTAATATAAGCTCCATCTTTTGTCCCAGTCACCATCAAATCTTGATTAACACTTCTATTTCAGATGGTCTTTATGTGACTTTGCGAACTACCTCCTCTTACTTTCTATACCTGACCAACTATTTCCTCTTTTTGTTATAGTTTTTTTTCACGTTGGCCATAGTGTTACACAACTTCCTGCACACATATTTGTGACTTTAATTTGTAACTTCTAATTTTAAACTTACATGGGAAAAATCTCTGATTCTAACCATATCTTTATACATTCACATCTAAATATTGCTACACTTCATATAAACAATGAAATAATATTGCACACATGGGGACAGTTGGTGCTGGTGTAATAGCAAGAGTTAAGAGAGGGTGGAATAAGTTCAGGAAACTTCTGTTATTACTAACCAACAGAGCATTACCAAGTCTACTGGGCAGTGTTATGTTGTTGTTGTTGTTGTTGTTGTTGTTGTTGTTGTTGTTTTTGTTTTACGGCATATCAACCCTTTTCGGGTTATTTAATGCCGAATCCAAAGATTTTGAAGAAAATTTTTTTTAATAGAATATATTTTTTGTTTTCACGTCGGTTTCTATTTAACCCATAGTTGGGATCCTAACAGGTACTACCACTCCGGGTCAGAGTGGACCTGGGAGCAATGGTAATTAAAGGGTGGCTCCACACTCCCCAAAGCCCACAAGCTGGGGCCTCACCACTGGATATAGTTTAAGGTCATATCCAGGACCCTCATTGAGGGACTTTTACCCTCTGCAGGGGGGCAGTTGGCGTATTCTAATGCCCCACCGACAGGGCCAGGCAATGTTATGATCTATGGAAGTGAAACCTCGTTAGAGAGGGTTGATACAATCTTATAAGAATGATACAATGAATGTGCAATGCAAAAACTGATTCAATCAAGACAGCATGTGTGCAAAGCTGTAAACTTCATTGTTTTGGTTACATTGAAAGAATGGGTGAGAATGCTTGGATTAATAGTGTTGGATAAAGGAATTTGGAGATTGTGCACACACACACAAATTCCAGTTTAGTAGAGAATAAAGAAAATACCATGTTGAACTTTGACGTACATATTGACCTCTGATGAAACAAAGAAAATATCGGACTTTGACACATAAGTTGACCTCTGGTGGAACAAAGAAAGAATTTGTCAATAAACGCAAGAGGTTCGACAGACTAAGAGAACAAATGGAGAGAGACACACGATCATTACGGCATTAGTGCATCAACTTCAACCTTCGCCTTTCACCATCCTTGCTGAACACGTCCAATGACCACCGACAGGCAAAATAATAATTAAATAAAAACAGGTTTGTTATGAAACCGTCTCTGTGTTTGATTGTCAAAACGGCTGGAACAAGCTAGAGTGTATATATTTATCAGCACGCATCTTCGTAGATGTGCAGCAAACATGATTGAGCAATGAACAGATAAATCGTTACAGAGAGAACAGATTATACAACAATAGATGTAAAGCAGTTGAGGTATTAGGGTATGTCGGAAGAAATAGGCACAAGAAAACATGTAAGGAAGTAATAAGGAGGGATGATAAAGAAAGAAGAATAAATACCTGTCCAGAGATAGTTCATATTTCTAACAGTTGTCCAACGTATGACATCATATAAAACCGACGTTAAACCGAATATGATCATGATATGATTATTGTAATGTTTTATTGGCCTTAAGCTGGCGCTAAATACAAGCACTCTTTTGAAATAGTTTTGACCTAATTCAAGGGTTTCAAATTGGTGCATAACCAAACCACCGGATGTCATTTTCGCGCACAACTAGGTAAGTGAAGGAGGGACTCAAATGAAAAACTAACAAATTCGTTCTTCTACACATGTACAAAAAACGGTTTGTTTACATTCAAGAAAGACCATTTTCTCGAAATTGACGTTTAGTGGTTTGAACAAAACAAACAAAAGCAAAATTACTTGAATACAAAAAAGAAAACAGGAAGATTGAAAACCAGGTGTCCCTTGTAGGTTGCAAATTGGTACGGCTGCAGATGCCATCTTTCTTCCACGAGAAATGCAACATAAGAGAGGGAACAAAAACATAAGAAGGGATTTTGTGAAGAAATGAGTTCTTGTACCAAATCGTCCGTTTTAAATGTTTTGCTGGGAAACGCGACAATATCTATTTAAACATGGAAAAAATGCTGACAAGAAATGTTGGCGTTAAGTATTATGAACAGTCTGAGAGAATTTCTTTCAGTCAGCTGAAATGATTATATTGGATACTAGCAAACCGCCCGGCGTTGCCCGGTCGTAAAATACGCTTAAATATGATATTTTAATTTATGAAGATATTGTATTAAAGAGCTAATTCTCTATTTATTATATTGTAGGGATGTACAAAAATTAAACAGAATATATCTTACTTGGGTGCTATCAGCTAGAATCGAAGCCAAAACATTTATATTTATTATCGTCTGAGCTAACGATAGATGGATAAGAAAATTCTTTAAAATTAACCGACTTTAATGTGTAAATAAAAAATAGACAGTAAGGTAGAAACCGTTCCGCATACAGAAAGACATGGTCACACTCTCTCTCTCTCTCTCTCTCTCTCTCTGTTTCTGTCTGTCTGTCTGTCTGTCTGTCTCTCTCTCTCTCTCTATATATATATATATATATATATATATATATATGTGTGTGTGAAAGTGCCTGTCCGTGTATATTTCCCTGCACAATAACTCTGTTAATTTTCAGTCTACAGACTTGAAATTTGATATACAGGGTATTGAGATTTTGGGAAAATCTTTGTAATCCGTTTTCGGCCAGAAATTTGGCTGTTAAGGAGTCAAAGTTCAACGATTTGACCTTTGAGAACTCTATCAAGCTCCTCCGCCAATTTTGGGTATAAACAATTCAAATTTTAAATATAGGTTCCTTGGACATGGATCTAACTTAATAACTTGATTTGAGCCCAAAACAATAAATGTTAAGGGGTCATAATAGGAGTCTTAACTCAGACAAGTTCTGGTCTAAACATTTGAAATTTTATATAAAGGGTATTCAGGGATAGGGTAAGCTTTTTAATCGGTTTGGGTCGAAAATTTGAGCTATCAATATATAAATGTATGTATGTATGTTTGCATATCTGCCTAAAACTTTCGACAGAGGCGACGGATTTTCACAAGATCAGTATCGTTTGAAGCTCGGCCCTTCAGACGAAAAATACCGAAAAATTGGCTAAAAACATTAATTTCTTCACCCTCAACTGGGCACTTTTCTATAGGAAGGGGGTCGCTTTTTTCGCCGATATTTTCGAAAGTGACCTCCTCTTTTCGATTTTCTAGCCGTAATTAAAACCTACATCACTCCTGGTTTGACAGTGGTCATAACAGCAAAGACGTCGTCACGTTTTTTTCCCATTCTTTTCCTCCTTCATGGTACGGATTCGAGCCTGCCTTGCTACTACCACTTTTTTTTTTTTGCTTAACATACACCTCCAAACACCCGGGCAACACCGGGCTGAAATGCTAGTAAAGAGAGAAAATGAAGGTATAAAAACTATATATAGAGAGAGAGAGAGAAAGAGAGAGATACAGATGCTAAACTTCTGACCGACCAGCAATGTGGATTTAGGCAAGCCCGTTACACAGCAGACATCCTAACTGTAGTCTCCGAGCATATATACCATTTATTTAACAAAGCAGGGGAGAGTAGAGCAGTAGCTCTAGATATATCTAAGGCTTTTGACAGGGTATGGCATGAAGGTCTTCTCAAGAAAATCAGATCATACGGTATCACTGGTAGAATACTTAATATAATTAAATCCTTCTTAGATAAGAGAAAAGTCCAGGTTGTCCTTGATGGTCGTACATCTAAACAATATGATATAAATGCAGGAGTGCTTCAGGGGTCTATCCTTAGACCTCTATTATTCCTAATATTCATAAATGACCTTCCTGACAAAATTGTCTGTGAGATGGGTATATATGCTGATGACACCATGCTATATAACAGACCAGACAGGAAAACAAATGAACACATATCTAAAGAAATAGCAGAAACACTAGAGGATGATCTCCAATCTGTAGTGGAATGGGGACAAAAATGGATGGTCACATTCAATGCTGCCAAGACTAAACTTGTTTCCTTCAATAACTACAAGAAACCTTCTCTACCACCAATAGCAATGGCCAAAGACTCTTTATCTGAAAAAACATCTTTGAAACCTCTGCGTTGTCAGAACCTCTGCGAAAAAGGTAGGTTCTCTCTACCGTGCTAGAAAGCTACTAATGCCCAAAAGTATCCTGTACCTCTCTATAAGGCCACCATTTGCCCACGTATGGAGTATTGTTGTCATATTTGGGCCGGTGCATCTGCTACTAGTCTCTCACTCCTAGACAAGATTCAAAAGAGAGTCGCCAATCTGATAGGTCCTGAACTGTCATCCAAGCTTCAGCCTCTGTCCCATCGACGAAATGTAGCATCCCTCTGCCTGTTCTACAAGTACTTTAACGGTGAATGATCCGACGAACTGCAAGCACTTGTATCCCCTCGACGTAAAAACCCCCGACAAACCCGACAAGCAGTACAATCCCACCCCTTCACAGTTGAGATCCCTAGATGTAAGAGATCCCTCTACTCCAATAGTTTCTTCTCCAGAACCGCTAGACTTTGGAATTCCCTTCTGGGTTCCTGCTTCCCCAACTGTACTGACATGCAGAAGTTCAAGTGTGACGTGAACCGACATCTTGCTGCCCAACTCCCCCACATAGTACCCTTGTAGCTTGTATCCCTAATAGTAACCCCCTACATCAAAGTGGCAATGTGCCTTGTTTGGGGTGAAAATGTAATAAAATATATATATATATATATATATATATATATATATATATATATAGATAGATAGATAGATAGATATAGATTTATTTATTTATTTATTTAATAAGAGTATGCATGCATTAATTAGGAGCGTTGGGTAAGTGAGAACTCTTTATACCATGGTATTTTGACTCAAGATTTGAGATTGTTTTCAGACAATACATGAGGCACACATTTTCTAAGTTTAGGAACTTTGCCAAGTTGTTGAAAATGACGATGAACAGTTGTAGGTTTTGAACTTCGTTTTATTGCCAACTAGCAGTTCAGGCCAGCTTTGCTCGGTCCCCATGTGCTGTCCATAACTTGCCCTATGTGTGAGTACACTTTATGTAAGATTTCAAAAGTTTAGACTAAAATTTGTCTGAGTAATTTCGTAGAGACTGCAAAGGTCAATTTTTTAAAATTTTGACCCCTTAACATTTATTATTTTGGTCTCAAATCAAAATACAAAGTTGTACCCATGACCATGCTACTTACGTCTAAAATTTGAAGTCTTTAAACTCAAAACTGGCAGAGTAATTTGGTAGAATCTGCAAAGGTCAACTCTTCTAACTTTGACTTTTTGGCAGCCAAATTTTCGCCCCAAAATTGATTAAAATGATAAATGTATTAATACCTGTTATGTATAAATTTCAAATGTTTAGATCCATAATTGGCTGCAAAGATCAAATCTTTTGAATTTTTGACCCAAACCAATTAAAAAGCTTGCCCTATCTCTGAATACCCTTTATGTAAAATTTCAAATGTTTAGACCAGAAATTGGCTGAGTAATTTAGTAGAAACCACAGAGGTCAAATTTTAAAAAACTTTTAACCCAATTTTGACCCCTTAACATTTACTTTTTGGGCTCAAATCAAATTATAGTTTGATCCATGTCCAAGTAACCTACATTTTAATTCCGAAGTGTTTAGACCCAAAATTAGCAGAGGAGTTTGGTAGAGTTTTCAAAGGCCAAATCGTTGAACTTTGACCCCTTAACAGCCAAATTTCTGGCCGAAAACCGATTAAAAAGATTTTACCAAATCTCCTTATGTCAAATCTTGAGTCTCTTGACTGAAAATTGACAGAGTTATTTAATAGAGAAATGTGCAGACACACACACACACACACACACACACACACACACACACACATATTTTCACTTTTTTAGAAATATAGATTCCTCAACTGATAAAGCAGAGTTTTCTTCAAAAGATGCTTTAAGAAACTTATCATCAAACTCAACTGGATGTCCAGTTCGACCTTCATCTTCAGGAGTGAAATCACTACTTCTGAATTTCGCAAACCATCTTCTGCAAGTTCTTTTATCCACATATTCCTTTCCATAAACTAAATGAATATTTCTAGCCGCTTCGGCTGCTTAGTTTCCTTTCTTACACTCATAAAGCATTATATGCCTTAAATGATTCTTAGGTACTTGCATGTTAGTAGGGTTGTAATAAAGCAAATTTAAATTTTATCGTTCTGTACAAAAAATGGAATTAGTTAAAATGCATCTAAACATGAAATTGTAAAAAATTACACAATATTTTTTAAGTTTCGTTCAATTTCAAAGCAAAGGTAAAAGTTTTGAAAGAACTTATGGGATGACCTGATATATACATACACATATACACACATATGTATACTTATACATGTATATACACACACATATGTATACTTATACATGTATATACACACACATATGTATACTTATACATGTATATACACACACATATGTATACTTATACATGTATATACACACACATATACATATATACACATATGTATATTTATACATGTATATACACTCACACACACACATATATATATATATATATATATATATGCATAAAATTTACAATTTTTATATTTAAATTTCATTAAAAAGAAAACCCTAATCCCTAAGTGTGTTCCTCCTACAATGCTCTTTCTAAGTAGCTTGGCATCACAAGCGTCATTCGAACGTTGGCGGCAAAAGTGACCATATGGGTCTTGAAGACCATGAATAAAGATAAGTAAACATTATCTGTTCATTTTATATAAAGCCACTAATAATAAATTTAACACTATTTTCTCTTTCTTTGTATGTATTTATTTTATTTTTCTACATTTTTCAGATATATTTTAACCATCTGCTTTCCTTATTATTTTAAAGCCGAAACTGAATAGCCTTTTCACCATGCGTAATTGATAATAGCACTTCTATAGTAAGAGGGTAATCTCTAAATAGTTTTATACTAGTTTATTTAGAAGAGGGCAAAACTTTCAATAATTATGATACTTTATGTTTCCAGCCATAGGAAGGTGCTGAGAAACCTGGTATTCACCTCCGGCGCATGGTTACCCCTTTTAGAGTGATGGATCAGTAGATTTTGTCATTTCACTCATCTGGGAGAGAGTATGGCTTTGATTAATATCAGTGGGCAAAACGCTATGAAAGGGGCCTTCTTAGTCATTCAACTATCTTTCCAGAGCTGGTGACATCACCAATTCTACAGTCTGCGGATTATATTGTTAAAGTAGTTGATGAGCTGTGTCTATTGCCCAGCTTCCATACTTATTCTTTGTCTAATTGGAATGCACAGTCACAATATATATTGAGACACTCTGTGCCTAGCCTAAATTCCTGACTAGGACATTAAGCCATGGTTCCGCATTTACTATTTGCTTTTTTCTAAAAACTGAGCAAGTGGCGTTGCATGCTACTCATGTCCAATTGAATTGTTTATAAAGCTGTTATTATAAAGTTGTTGCATAATATACTTAAACTTTCCATCTTTATAAAATATATATATATATATATATATATATATATATATATATATATAAATTTCCTAAAAACCATGCTGAGATGCTTAATTACTGACTACAGGTTGAAAACAAGTAGGAAAATAGTTGTCCATAATGCTGAACATAATGTGTAGATGAAACATTCGTGAAAGGCAAGCCTCTTACTTCCTATTCCCTATTTGCTTACTTTACTAAGTATTGTAAAGTTATTATTTACCTAAGTATTGTAAAGTTATTTACCTAAGTATTGTAAAGTTATTATTTACTAAGTATTGTAAAGTTATTATTTACTAAGTATTGTAAAGTTATTATTTACTAAGTATTGTAAAGTTATTATTTACTAAGTAATGTAAAGTTATTATTTACTAAGTATTGTAAGTTATTATACTAAGTATTGTAAGTTATTATTTGCTTAAACTTTTATTTCATGATCTTAACTGTCTGATACTTCCTCACTCTTATTGAAGTTCTTAAGTTATCATTCCTTAACTAAATGAATGCTTAAATATAAGGAACCATATACTTACTCTAAGTATATGGTTCCTTATGTATGATACTGAAATAACTGAACGTTTCTTTCTTAAATATCGATTTAAAAGGGTTGGCAACTCTGCCTCCAAGAGTACTGCCTGTGTCTGTTTTGCATGACAAACACAGATCCTTGTAATCCTGAATCCTACCCTAATTCCTGTATATGCTAATACATACTAGTACGGTAATTCTTGTAAGTTAGATCATCCCTTTTGTTCCAACTGGACAAAAACCAATTGTCCTTCTCCCCAAGCACCTATAAAATCAATTGCTAGTGCACTTACTGATCTGCGCTATTTTTTAAATCGTATTTCCAAGTTTTATGAGATGTTTTTTTATTCAATTATAAGGTTAAAGTATAGAATAGGTACAAAACACCCTCCCCTCCCCATGTTAAGAATGGCTTTTTAAATAATAACGTTATTATTTCAGCACGGATCAATAAGTGCACTAGTACCTAAAATCATATAACCACAACTTCTGATCTTAATCTTATTTTGAGGAGTGCGTCTTCACAGCAGATACTAACATAATTTGTAGGGGTGCTATGTGGGGAGCTGAGCAGCAAGCTGTTTGTTTACACTACACTTGAATTTTCGCATGTTAGTACAGTCAGGGAAACAGGAACCTGGAAGGGAATTCCAAAGTCTAGCAGTCCTAGGCTTTCTTACATCTAGGGATTTCTACTGTGTAAGAGTAGGACTTTGCTGGTTGTAAGGGGTATTAACGTTGAGGAGGTATGCTAGTAGTTTGTCAGAGTATCCACCATTAAAATACTTGTAAAACAGGCAGAGGGATGCAACATTTCGTTGATGGGACAGAGGCTGAAGCCTAGATGACAGTTCAGGACCAATCAGGTTGGCAACTCTTTTTTGAACCCTGTCCAGGAGCGAGAAACTAGTAGCAGATACACCAGCCCAAATGTGACAACAATACTCCATACATGGGCGAATGGTGGCCTTGGAGAGGTAAAGGATACTTTCAGGTGTTAGTAGCTTTCTAGCAAGAGAGAGAGAGAGAGCACCTTATT